>NC_056750.1:344819529-344959529 GCF_019279795.1 Protopterus annectens
TACACATCTCCATGGTATCAGCTAGTTGAATTCCTTACATACATAAGTAAAATGTAACTTACTCAGTAGTGGGGCGTTGGGCATATCCCGGGCCTCCTGGATCCATTGGGTCAACTGGTCTTGCTTACTTCGCTTCAGGTTTGCATGGTGGTGACGGACCTGCTCACCAGTGAGTGGAATGCCAGTAGCACTAGTCAGATCATGAGCCAACTGGTCCCATGCCTCCGCCCTGTACGCTCCCCATGAGACCTGGCCCTGCATGAGTTGGGCCTCATGATGGTGAACTAGGAGCCAGACCATGTATCTGGACTCCTCAACACCCCACCGCTGTGCTCGAAAGCAACGTCCCTCCCCTACTCCTCATTCTGCCTGCAGGTCTATTCTACAATCGTTTATGCTGTGTATTCCCGCCTATGGGGCTTATATATGCCGATTTTCCCGCACATTTCTATGATTGGCGGTTTAGAATTGTATCTACTTCACAGAAATTGCTTTATCATGCTCCATTTTGGCTTACATCCTATATATATGCTATTTCTGCATTTCTAAGTACTGCTGTCATGGCTTAGTGGTTTAGTACCTTGACTCTAGTGCATGGTATCCTGGGTTCGAATCTGACCACTGAATTTTAAATTTTATGACTGTCTAGGATTGACTTCAGGACCTGTCAATCAGACATGCCAAAAGCACTTTTAAGCACTTTGAAACCTGATCTGCGCTCGTTTGCTGAGCTCACTTACATCTTGGCGGTTAGCTTGTGGGCGCGTCGCGCAAATGGTGTGCGCTGGGTTACACCTTAATTGGCTAGTAACACACATGTTAAACTAAGCACAGCTAGTTGCACACAGTTTGAGCATGTTAAACCAGTCCTTAGCTACGGGCAAGCAGTTTGCAGTTTGTGAAACACTACTTAGCTACAGGCACTCTGTCTCACTGCAGTTTAGCTATCAGTACATTTCTAACAATTTGTATTATTGTATTACTTGGAAATATATGCTCCATTTCATTCCATTTTACAAAAGGAAATACTTTTACATTTGTACAATACTGTCAGAGGCCTTTTTAGTGCTTATTTACAAAAAAAAAAAAGGTTGTTGTGTGGGCTCGAACCTTGCCTGCCTGCTCTCAAGCCGACAACTCTACCGCTATGCTATTACTGCTTGGCTTACTTTGCATATTTAGTTCTTATATCCTTTTCCACTGATTGCTAACTGCAGTTGCGCTAGTAGCACACCCAGCGCTGCAGTACACAGTAGCAAACATTTACGGGGTTTAAAAAAAATAAAACAGTTTTTATTTTCATTTTATAACATCTGTTCACTCTTTACATTGCTGGTCTGTGGGGGCATGTGTTGTGTAGTGTGTTTAATCACATTTCCATGGCCTTTCTCGTGGCTGTTTACTTTCAGCCATTATAGACTTCCGGGGGCCTGTCCGCTTGCAGGGCTTAGCCAACGGACACGCCCCCTTCTGTCTTACACCGACCGTGTAAGAGTTACAGTGTGATTCAGCATGCCTCATGCATCTCATGCATATGCATGACATGCTGACATCACACCGTTTAACTGCAGCCTCCGTGTAAGAGTTATAACTCTTACACGGAGGCTTCCTGAATCTGGCCCAACATCTTCATGTGGTAAGGGGAAATCCAATAGAGGGTGATTTTTAGGGACATTTAGATAAACTCCCTCGGGAGTACAAAAGATAGTGTAGTTAAGTTTACATAATAAATCTCTTTCCAGTAAGTTTAACTGGGCAAAAGTTCCAACTAGGAAAGCATGTTTAGCCGCCAAAGGACTGAGAGTAACATGCACTGGCTTTGTGAGAGGGTAATCAGCCGGTACACCTGATACCCCAATTCCCTTAATGCGGGTGGAAGAAAGAGGTAGGGAGGTAGCCGTGGAGGCAGTAATCATAGATCATGTAGCACCTGTATTTATGAGGAAAGGAATAGAGGAATTCTGTACTTGTAAATGGACATAGGGTCCTGACTGTCGTACTGGAAGCAGAGGAAATAGTTGTGTATCCTGTTCAAGGCTGTCCTTTTGGCTACTTTGCCAAGTGGGTGCTTGCCACTGAGTAGTAATGATGGGTGGCCCCGATTGTTGCAATGAGGGTGCCACAAGACTGGAAGGTTGACTGAGGTGTAGCCTGATTAGTGGCAGGTGATTGCCACGGCTATGTATGCTGGTTGGCATTCAGTGGCTGCCAAGTTTGAGACACCAGCTGTAAATAAGGGCAGTTTTGTCTCCAGTGGACTGTTTGACCACGAGGGTTGAGAGGGTGGCCTAATGGTTAAGGTGTTTGCCTAACAAACACAAGGTGCAGGGTTTTGAGTCTCACAAGGGGTAATTGGCTAGGCTTAAAATGGCTCTCAAGGGCAGTTAGCTTAGTACTAATCTATGAACCTATGAACAATGGAAACATGGGTTTAGGTTTTGCTGCTGATATCCCTGATTTACAGGGAACCTCTGCTGCTGTGGGGCAGAAAAACAAGGCTGCTGGGTTGCATTTCGTCTTCCCCTATTGTTGCGTGAGCGTTGGTTAGGACGTGGCTGTTGTTGCATAAGGGAGGTCAATACTTGCAGATGTGCTTGCTCTTGTTGCTCCTTTTGTTCGTGCTTTTCCCTGTCCAAAATGTCAGCTAAATATTGTACCCAAGTGACCAGCTCATGCAAGCCCAATCTCGGCCACTTTAGGCAGACCTTCTTGAGTTGGTCCCTAGTAGGGGGTAATAGTACTTTCATGAAGGCAGCTGAAAGCCTGCTTGCCACTGGGCTGTCAGTCGCCTCTGGGTAACCAAAGGCATCTGTCATGCGCTTCAAGTATGCATTGATAGTTTCCCCTTCCCTCTGCATGATTGCCTTAATCCTGAACTAATTAGGGACTGGAGAACAAACCACCATAGTGGCTTGCAAAATCTTATCACAGATTTCAGAAAAATTTGATCAGTATGCTGCGGTATTTGAGCTGGTACTCCCGCTTGCTCCCAGACATGCTTTAGGAGGTCCGGTGGCAAAGCACATTCTGAGACTGCCCTAACTTCTTCTGTGGTGAGGTTTGCAGTTTATCATGTCCTGATAATATTTTAGCAAACTTGGCAGGATTTTGCCTGATTGGAAGAAGTGACTGAATTATCATTTGAAAATCTATAGTGGACCAAGCACGAACCACATTTATAGTGGAGGGTGCATTATTGTCTTTGCCATGGGCAGGATTGAGTACTTGACATAAGGGATGTAATTGAGCTGATTGGGTTTTTGTTTCTGCATCCTCATCTTTACTTGGATTAAACTTACCAGGACCAAAGTAGCCATCGCCATCAATAATTATAGGAAATTGAGTAACATATTGAAGAGGGCGTAACTTGGTACGTCTAGAAAAGGGAAATAGAATTTTTTGTTTATGCAACTTAGGAAACCCTAAATACATTTGAGAGTAATCTGTGTCTGTTATTTGCTGTTTTTTAGATTTGCCCGCATTCTTTCTTGATTGTTGATGGCATGTATGTCTAGACACAGGAGAGTCACTGGCTATATCTGGAGGGGGGGAAGTAATCAGCTAGCTGTTTTACTGCAAGGGAAAGAGCTGGTGTTGGAACAGTGGAGGAAGTACTTACAGAGGAACTAACACTCTGAGGGGGTGGTGAGGTCGGTGGGGAATGCACGGGCTGTGGTGGAGGTGAGTCAGGGGAATCTGGTTGTTGGTATTGTGGAGGGGGAGCAGAGGGTACCACCAGGTTACATACATAGTTGTCCTCTGATGACTCATCCTGAGTGAGTTGCATTTTTTTAAGTTCTTTAAGGGGATAAAATCCAGAATCCTTCTGAGGTTTACTATCAGCATGTTGGAGACGGCCATCTGTCCTATTTGCAGCTTGTAACTGAGAGTTTAATCTTGCGGTGTTATATTTTAGGCTATGAGCAATAGACTGTTTATCTTGATCTTTTGACTCTACCTGCCAGGAATTGAAAGCCAGCCAGCAGGAATCTTTTTACCCTTTTCTTTTAAACGTTTTTGTAAGTTTTGCAAAATGTCTCTATTAGAAGTCCCTGCAAGGGGGAAGCTAATTTTCCACCATTCTTTGTCAAGTTAATCCATAAATCTAAGTGCAAACAAGTTTCTCTCGAACATTCAGAATACATATAACCTGCAGGTGTGACTTTTTCAGGCTCTTGTACAAAACTTCCCATACTCACACCCATTTTTGAGAGTTTCCCAATAAAAGAATTGGCTACTGTCAAAAAATGTTTAAAATAATACCCACTCACATACAAAGTCAGAGTTGTCTGAAAAGGTACCCACTCTCATTCCAGAAACAACAACCCACAAGCATTTTATAATAAGAAGGAAAACATAAGACAATCCGCACCTTGTCACATCATTATGGAAATGCTTCTGCCAGGAGAGGAACCAAAAAGAAATGTGCAGTTGTGAATTGATTCCACAGGGCCCTTTATTCATCTGTTTGTCTGTGACCACAGCTCCCAGAGTCCAAAAATTCGAATCACAGCACCAGCTGTTAAGGTGGTAAATAAAGGAGTTTAAAATCTTTATCATACATGCATGTGGGAGACAAAGTTTCAGTAACAGAGTCTCCCCGAAGTATAAAAATCATCAGCTTATATACCTTTCAGTGTGCAGCATTAGTAGTTTGTTAAAACAAAGAAGTGTAATACTGACCAATCAAATTTGGACAGGTTTCAAGACTTATAGGTTCAATACATTAATACCCTTGCTGGTAGGTTAGGCAGATCTGGACATTGACCAATTAACTTTGTACACATTTTAAATTCAAACTGGCCACTGTTGCTGGGGTCTCAGGCAGAAAGTCTCAGTTCCTTAAAAACATGTGTACCGGTTAAAATCCGTCTATCAGCAGTAAGTTGTAAAAACATACTTTTCATTTGGTTTCAGCAGGTATGTACATAAAAGGTTAATGTTTCCTAAAGGTACAACCCTTCCCTAAAAGGACAAAAACACATACGGCTTAGCACATGTCCAGTACTTACTTTTTTTCTGCATGCCTTCAGTCACGTCTTCAGACCCTTCTACAGAAACATACATTTTTGTTCATTTCTCCCTTATAGTGGTCCTTAACTTTACATTTTACTGCAGCTTTTCTAGAACTGTCTCTGCTGGCATATCATCTGGCTTTAGCACTTGCACAGTTGTTGCTTTTCACTTTTAAGCTAGAGTCACTATGTTTTTTAAATATGATCCAAGTGTTTCAGACTTGTCATTGTTATTTTACATTTTCTCTTATTTAATTTGTAATTCAGTGATCTTAGTTTAACAGTTATGTATCCGTCTCTTGTTATGCTCTTCTGTCTGATTGACATCAATTTTGTTTACACCACCTTCCAACCCTTTTGCGTGTGCTCTCTTGAAAGTAAATGCATTTTTCTTCATTTCTTCAGAGATGTTTCTCCACTGTAGCACTGTGTAATAGCTGGATAGAGATAAATATCATAGAGGTACTAAAGATGTGGCCTAGCATCCCTGAGACCTTGAATTAAACTGAACACTCTCTTAGTCTAGAAGAAATTTTTCTTTGTGACACGCAGCTTTTTGTATCAAGCTCATTAGCATTTAAAGCTGCATACCCTGTGTATAAAACATGTATTATGTACACTAGCAAGTGCATAGGAAGCTTAGGTTCTTAGATAAGTACTAGGCCAGCTGCCCTTGTGGGATGTTTTAATCCTACGTAATTTCCCTTTTGGCCTTATCTATCCAATGGTCAATAATTATATATTACCCCTAATGAGAATAACTGAGGTTATACCATAGATAATTTGAGGGGACCTATGTATGGGGATAATACATTTAGGAGATGTCTCTGTCCATTAGTAATACATGGGGCAGTACTGGGGTAAATGTTTTGTTTTCCATCCATAGACCCATCTTGCACCTGAATATGGACAGCTTTGTTTTTTATTGATAGGGGTTTTATTCCAGAACAGCAGTATCGTCTGTGAGATAAAACTGTCCCTCCAAACTATTCTGTTGATGCAGAAGAAATTTAGATCCCTAGACCAAGTATCTCTGATGCCACGTGACTTATTGATGTGCAGTAAATCCATCAGTATTGAGTCGGAGGATGCCTTGCATACCAGGCATAGACACTTTATTTGCTCAAGCCCTTAGGGGGAAAGTGTGCGCATTGACATCTAGTGTACAGTGTTTTTCTACTGTCATCCTGCTGCAGTAACCCTAAGTTCTGCTGCCACTTGCCCTTGATGTGGGAAGAGGTGTCCTTTCAAGCCTTGCTTGCTCAACAGGATTTGGGTTGGGAAATAAATGAAAGAGAGCATGGTAGAGAGTGGTAGCTTATAGTTAGTAGGCATAAGCAAACACTTAAAAAAGATCCAGAACAGAGTATTCTAAATGAAATATGCAGAGAACTGTACTCCTGTCCTTCTTGGCATTGTGTCCTACCTTCACTAATTGTTTACAGGTTTTGATTAAACTGCATAGTTGGCATGCAGCTCATTAGAGTTATGCTTGAAATAATAACCTACTAGTACACCAGCAGTTAGTCTTATGAGTATAAATGCAGCATTGTTCTTAACACTGAGCCACCCACTCAGTTTAAGTGGTTGTTTGCTATATTGTTTGCATTGGGCTGGATATGCTTTTAAGTGAGTGCATAAATATACTGAATTGTTGCTATTGAGGAGTACAAGAATTCAACCCCATCATAAAAATGTAGGATATTCTTCTTGTTTCTTTGAGATATTACTTTTTCTTGAAAGGAAGCTTTGTTTATTTCATGTTGTTTCATACATTTTTACAAAGTGTACTTTATTTCCTTTCTCTCCTTTTCTGTCACTTTTAGTTGTATTTCCAAAACTGCATCTAAGTTATCTCTGACCACTCTATTTCCACAACTTTTCTGCTTACCATGTCTTTATTTATCTTCTCATTTTATTTCCTTTTTAACTTTTTGACCCTTTCCTCACCATATGATTGGTAGGTTTTCCTTCTCGTTGTCTTTATTATCACTTCATATGTAGTAGTTTTGAGTCTGTTATCATTTGAACTTTGTCTGTGCCATAGTTAGAAAATGTAAAAAAAAAAAAAAAGACCAAAAATAACTTTTTTAATCTTTTTTCATATTTTTCATTTACGGAGGCCAAAGTACAATATTGTCTGCTGCAAATTCTGTGTTTGACTTTACCTGCCCTAGCCTCATTGCATTTCCTCTTCACCATTAATTGCTTGAATCTTATTGAGTTCTAACTAAGAGTGCAACTGAAACAACTTGATACAAATTGCTAAGTATATTTTTTGGCACTTCTTTCCAAAGTTCTACAGTATTCTAATTGCTTTTGCTTGATTGATTTAGATCATATTTGCTGACTTTCTGATTTGTGTTGAAAGTGTTAATTTTCTGAGTGGAAAGTGCTATTTTCTCCCACCCTTAATCCTGCTCTGTTAAATACTGGCCAAACAACGTGTGTGTTTTATCTGATTGTCTCAAGGCTTGTTAGTATAATTAAGATTCCCAAACCTCTGCATTCATTGCTTGAATCTAATTGAGTTCTGACTGAGAGTGCTGCTGAAACAACTCAAGATATAAATTGATAAGTATATTTTTTGGCACTTCTTTCCAGTGTTCTACAGTATTCTAATTGCTTTTGCATGATTGATTTAGATCATATTTGCTGGCTTCTGATCTGTGTTGAAAGTGTTATTTTTCTGAGTTGATTTTCCCCCACCCTGCCCTCCCTGTTGTTTTTTTCTGTGTTGAAAGTGTTATTTTTCTGAGTTGATTTTCCCCCCACCCTGCCCTCCGTATTGGTGTTTTCTTTTTATACTTGGTGGCTTTGCAGTTGCCCGCCCCTACTGTATATTTGATCTGTGACACTCCTCCCAGTCTAGTGTCTTTAGCTCATTCTACCTAATGAGAGAAAAAAAAATTTTTGCTTTGCACTTTATTCATCTGCTTACTGTGTTTGTGTTTCTTCCTACTTTATTATTTATTTTGCTCTTGCTGACTGTTCTTAAAAGTACTTAATAGCATTTATTCTGCAGCATTTATTACTGCTTGTTAGTAGCCGATTAAATTGTAACTGTTATTCTAAGCCTTTAGATTATGCACTTGGGCTTTAGACCAGTTGTTTCACATTAGGAAGGTTTGTGGTCTGCGCTGTTGTGGCAGGACAGGAAGCTTACATCCTCCTGAGTTAGGAGTTGCTGATTGAAGGCTTAGTGTCTGTTCTAAAGTGTATTAGTTCTGGTTTAAACACTTGGGCTTTGGGCCAGTTTTTTTACATTAAGAAGGTGTGGTCTGCACTCTTGTGGGAGGCTGGATTCTGCCCTTCTGAGCTGGGAATTTCTGGTCGCAGGCTTATTGTGCCTGCTTATTTGAACTGTTTCTTTCTGAAAATGGTGTGCCTTGTTGCTGCAGCATAGACCAGATTCAGGCCTGCTGAATCTAGCTGTGTTTGTATAACTTGAGCACTGACCCAGACCATCTTTTTTTGGAGAAGGTTCCCCTGCACCCTAGCAGCAGGAGTGTGCAGTTAGAACTTGTCTGATTGAAGACTGCTGGAGCAGGGCTCAGTTTTGAGCTTTTTTTCTGGTTAATTGGGTAACTTGTTTAAATCATTTGTTCATTTTCTATTGTTTTATGTGTATGTGTATATATATATATATATATATATAAATTAAAAAAATAATAATTCTATTCATCTGCTTTTACTGTATTTGTGTTTCTTCCTACTTTATTACTAGTGGAATTGACTACAACTCTGATCTGAGATATATAACAATAAGTATAATTTTCTGTGCATTTAAAGAGTTTTTTTGATTGTGTCTGCTTTATTTTCTGAAAAAAAAAAAACCTGTTTCCTGCCTTTCTAAGCTAGTATAGTCCAGTTTTTAGGTTAAGTGCTAAATTCAGGGCTGTGTTACAAATCTCTGTGTTTGCCCATACTTTACCTGGGTAGAGGGAAGTTTCTCTGTTCACCTGTGAGAGAGGGGAGCTTTGAGAAGCCTATCTGTTCCTGGAAGAGTGGTTTCAGCCTAGAAATTTGTAGTTTATTGGCCATTTTGGGCTAATTTCTATCTCTTTCATTTCCCTGCTATAAATACTGCATTTGCCCGGTTTGGGCATGCCAGGCATTCCCGGCTCCACAAAGTCTCCTCTTCAATTTTTCCCTTGGAACTAGACAAACTTTCAACTTAAGCACGCAAGCCATTCATTTCTCAGCCCGGCACTTGCTCAAAACCTATAGCAAGCACTTATAAACCCTAACACCAGACCCTCCTATACTGTACAGAAGGACAAGGCTCTCTATTCAACCTTACTAGCCGTTCAGTAAAACAGTTCACTTTACCTATTCAGGCATGTCCAAAGGGCAGTTTCAGACGTACTCTCCAGTCCAACTGGTGAATCTGGGCATTTTGAGGCAATGTTACAACTGCCTCATGTACACAGACAACCCACTCCTCCTACCACTAAACACTAATACATGTGAAAGATGCAATTATACAGCCAAACTGGAGGCTAAGCTCTCTCTCAACCCAAGGCTGGATCAGACAGTCAAGAGGAGAAGGGAAATACTTGCATCACACCACCAGTATCACATAGACCCATTAAACCAGCACCGGCAAAAAACACACATAAATACACGAAAACATACTCGGAGGCTCTAAATAAAAATCTGCAAAAGCAACAGAGACCTCCAAAGCAGACATCCAAGCAACCTCCACCCCCCCCAACACAAATCATGAAACACATGCTTCACAAAAACAGTGTGCAATGCAATCACAGCCCTTAAGGCAAAATAACATACCCAACATACTAGTAATAGGTGACTCTGTAGTCAGGCACACTGACGTCCCACTCACTAGGCTGAATAAGGAGAAGGTTACTGTTAGTTGCCTGTCGGGTGCCAGGATCCACCACATAACACAAGCACTCAGGTCACTCCAGAACAAGTACAAATACGACTCTGTCATTGTCCATGTTGGTGTGAATGACCTGAGCCGTACCTCCCTGGACTACGTGAAAAGAGACATGGAAGAGCTCTCTGATCTTGTAGCCTAGGGTGGTATGACCCTGACCCTGAGTAGCATCCTGCCCTCAACAAGAATGATACCACAGTATAAAGAAAAAATTATCATTTTCAACAATTGGCTAAGTTTCTGGTGTCATTCAAAGGGGTTCCAGTGTCTGTCCACCTGGGATGACATGCTCGACAAGCCACACTGCTTCGCTAGAGACTGCTTGCACCTGTCACCCTTAGGCTTTCGAATACTGGCCAAGGCTCTTGCCACCCCCATAGTGCCTTTTTTAGACAAGGTGCAAAAGACAAACCCACCACCATAAATAGCACAAGTAACAAAAAACTAAGGGTAATGCTACTCAGTGCCAGAAGTCTAAACTTCAAAATACACACACTCGAGGCACTCCTCAGTATGGAGAAAATAGATATATCTACAGTAACAGAAACCTGGTTTAAGGCTCCAGAGAGCACTCCAGCAGTACCAGGCTACAACTCATACCATACATTTTGGTCACAGAACCCGGACTGAAATACAAAAGGCGGGGGTGTATCCATATTCATCAAGGATACCCACACCTCCAGGTTAGTGGCACAGCACGATGCTTCAGAGATCATCTATGTGCAACTAACAACGGGCAAAACTGCAATTCAAATTGTAGCTTGCTACAGATCACCCACCATGTCCCAGGACCCCCATTCTGCATTTCTGGAAACATTGGGAAATATAAAGGTCCTACCAAACACCCTAATATTGGGTGATTTCAATTACCCAAACATTAATTGGGAGAACTACTCAAGTACTAACTCCCTTGCCCAACATTTCCTAGAATTTATAAACTCAAATGCCCTGGATCAACTGGTCAACACTCCCACCAGAGGTGACATATTGGACCTGGTCATCACCAACATGGGTGACCGGTGCTCCACACCGGAGGTACAACCCCTCACTGGTTAGATTTGACCATAAACAAATCACTTTGGATATCCACATTCTGCCTCCACCCCTGGACAAGGAAACCACAATGAAAAACTTTTCAAAAGCAAACTCCACTTACTTAAGACAGAGGTGGAAAGTTTCAAAGCCCCCATGCTAAAGGATAACATTGTCCAAGCTGCAAAATCCTTTACTAATGCATTCTATGGGCACCTACAAGAATGCTTGGATCGTGCTTTCCCAAGCAAAATGAAGACTCTCTCCTCCAAGAAAAGGAAACCAGTCTGGTGGACTCCTACCATAAACAAGCTATACAATAGAAGGAGGAAACTAGTACAGAAAAGAGTAAAATCCCAAGAAGGGAAGACATCCCTGATCAGTATCAGCAAGAAACTGCGATCCCTCATAAAATCATCCAAGGCGAGTTTCGAAAGCAAAAATTGCCAGAGACTCTAAAGATAACCACAAAGCATTCTTTAGCTATGTCAAGAATCTAAGTGGCAATGCTCAGATCTGCTTGGAGTTGGTGCAGAATGGTACAAAATACACTGAACAGACCGATATTGCCAACATCCTGGTAGACAGGTTCAGTGCAAACCTCACCCCCCCTCTCACCCCCAAATGGGCCCATAACCATACCAGAAGACTGTAGAGCCCCTGAAATCACAGACACTCAGGTTAAAACAGCCCTCTCCAAAGCCAAAAACAAAGCATCAATGGGACCGGACGGTGTCCCAGGCTGTGTCCTACATGAGCTCAAAGACGAACTAACCCCTCACCTAAACACACTATTCAAACTCAGCCTCTCCACAAGTTACATACCCATAGAGTGGCACACAGCAACGGTTATCCCGCTCCACAAAGGTGGAGCCACAACAGACCCCAGGAACTATCGCTCTAAGCCTGACTAGCTTGGACTGCAAGGCTATGGACCGCATCATCATGGAACTCATTAACAGAGACATTGGGAACTTCCAAACACGGGACCCTACCCAGTTCGGCTTTGTTAAGGGCAGATCATGCCTCCTAAACCTGGTGGACTTCTTTGAGACAGTTACCAAGGGTATAGACGAGGGAAAGGTGGTACACACAGCCTACCTAGACCTCGCAAAGGCCTTTGACACCATTCCCCATTCTGGTATTATAGACAAGCTCACCAGCCTGAACATAAATCCCTACGTCACAAGATGGGTTGCCAACTGGCTCACGGATAGAACCCACATGGATGGTGAGAGTTGCGGGAGCTAGGTCTGACTCTAAACCAGTTACAAGTGGCGTTCCCCAGGGTTCAGTCCTAGGACCCCTCCTGTTCGGCATATACTTCTCAGAGGTACAGGCAAGTATAGGAGGACTGTGGCTGACCAAGTCCGCAGACGACTGCAAACTAGGGGCTATAATTGACTCTCCGGCTGACACAGACATCCTGCAAAAGGGTCTCACTGAGACAGACACCTGGTATCAAAATCATGGCCTCAAGCTAAATACCAAAAAGTGCATAGTCATCCCCTTTGGAAAAAACAAAGTACCCACAAACTACCACATAGGTGGTAGTCCCCTAAATACGGAAGATGTAATAAGTGATCTGGGAACCCACGTAGATAGTAAACTCTCCTTTGATAATCACATTGCCAAAGTGGTTAGAAAATCCTTCTACATTGGCACACTTTATCACAAAAGGGTTCGCATCCAGATCAAAAGAGGTCATTGTGCCCCTCTAGTCATCGCTTATCAGACCCATCATAGAGTACAATGCCCCATTTGGGATGTATCTTACAAGACACCTGCAACAGCTGGAAAGACCACAGAAGTACCTCACCAAGAGGATCACTGACCTCAAACAGATGTCCTATGCAGCTCGACTGAAGAAACTCCAGCTGTACTTGGTTGCATACCGCCTACTCAGAGGTGATCTCTGCCTGACATACAAGGCCATGTCCAACCCAGAACTGATCGACATGCTCCACCTAAAGAAAAGCTTATCCCCTCGAGCCACACACTCTAAGGATCTAAACCTCACAACAATAAATAGGACGTGCTGGAGGGTTAGATTCCTGTCACAGAGACTTCCCATGCTTTGGAACAAGATTCCAATCTACATTAGGCCGAGCTCCTCGCTAATCCCTCTTCAAGGGAAAGTTTACCCCGGGCATCACTTCAGTGGCTGTGCTGGGCAGAGGCACAGGGAATTAATCTACGGGGGTGGCGAAAGCCAACACATTCTGGCTAGGCTTATAAATGCCTTCCGGCAGATAGCCTAGTACCTACCTATGAACTTACCTCACTACCAGTGACTTTCTGAGGGCATGTTGTAGTACATTCATGCCACTGACACCTGATCAAAAGTTGAGACTTTTTCTTTCCTTTCTTTCTGTACTGCACTGTACTGTACATGTCTGCCAGGCTTTAACATTAACTAGAAAATAGGAACAAGCTGGGTGTATGTAAATAAACGTTTGGTTGCAATGATGTGCAGATGAAATACTTTGCTTTTATTTAAATAACATTTTGTGCCCTGCTTCCCTGTGGCCATCAGGCTCTTTCCAATTTTAACATTTTTTAAGGATTATAAAGTTTAATACAGAGCATACATGATGTCTTACAGCTTTAGTGCAATCCTCCTGCATGGTATACTTTACAGTCCTTCTCCAGTGGTAGGGCACGTATACTATGGTTAATTGAAGTTTCTTGTTCTTAAATAATAACAGATGAACTCTACCTAAAACTGAGGATTATCAATATAAGTCCAAGTATCGTGTTGTTAAACAAGTGTACATCATTTATGTATGCTGTCTTTTGTTTACCAGTACTTCAAACCATTAATTAATCTGTACACTATTAAAACAGTTTCTAAACATACCTAAACAAATTGTATAAAATGTCTTGTTTTCAGTTTCTATAATGTTATTTTATAATATTTTGATATGATTACTTTCCAGTGTATAAAGGTGTATTGGTCTAAATTACAAAGAAGATCCATACTCAGCTATGTACAGACCATATATATGACAGAAGAATCCGATAGCACAAAAGAAGAGAGAGAGAGTGGAAAAATCAGTTGGGCTCATGCTTGACAATCCTGTGGCAGTTTTAAAGAAGTCTACCCACATAACCCTTGTCTGGGATAAAAGTTCTTGTTCATCCTCAGCCCTAGCTTGAGGAAATTGAGAAAAGCAGTCCGGTGTACCTCCTAACTACTTATCGATCTAGCCATTTATTCAGGTGGTTCCATATTTTCATAAGTTGTACTCCACTGCCAGAAGTAAACACACCTAGTTCCAGTTCTCGTAAATTCTTTGTTAAAGCTTTCAGCTCTTTAATTGTGGGGGTGCTCTTTGTTTCTATTTAACATTTTGCTTCAGTACAAAATATACCCACAAGTATTTAACAATGTACTAAGTACTGGCATTTCTAGATTTTCACCAAAGGTCATGACTGATGATGATGTATTTTAGTGCCACTTATACACTGCAGGGTCTCTTTGGTGTAGTAGTAGGACAGGACACTGGCTGGGCTGCAGTGGGAAGTTAAGTAGTGCATATTGTTGCACATTACTGCTGAGGAGTGTGGGTTGATACTGGGCCGAAGTCTAGCTATGCTGAAGTACTAGCAGGGTGAGCAAGAAGAATGAAGTAGAATGATTGCATGACATGACTACTGGCTAGAGACAGGACTTACAGGTAAGGCCTTCTGATGTTTCGCTAGTGTGGACCAGGGCATGGGCCAGCCAGGGAGAGAGGGGATTAATCAGAAAATAATCACTGGAAATAATCTGCATGGCTTAAAGGAGAACCGGGCCCACTAACTGAAAAAGCATGTTTATTTTATCAAGTTTTGATGTTTCCTGCATTTTAACACTATGTTTGGACTCTATATACTTTTTTATATTTTTAAATGCAATTTCAAAATCTGCCCACATGAGGTCTTGTATCCAGGCATCCCACTGTGCAGTATTTGGCTTTAAAATATTACATCATAGCCACTAAGCTGTCGTCAATGCATTGACTTTATATGTGTTTTCACATATACCCTGCTTTCTTTTAGTCAGTTAGGTTTAATTGCCATTTCTTTCTTTTCAATGATTACTTAAAATACAAACAGGGATAGTCGCACAGAACTGAATTCTTGGCAAATGAACTTTGTCTCCTGCTGTGAGCTATCAATCACAGCAGCAAGCAGCTCAAATTTGTCACTTTGACAAATACAAATAAAATGTGTTTAGGGGTAGGGGAGATAAGTTTAAGGACTACAACTCGGGCATAACAAAAGAATGAAAACTGGCCACTTTAGAAATAAAAAGAAGTAACAGGCACTGCGAATACTGTCCTGTGTGATTTTAGGGTTGCCACCCCTCAGTTTTTTTTTCCGGACTATCCGGAAATCAAACTGATTCTCCGGTAGTCCGGAAAACACTGTACAAACTCCGGTATTGATTCTCCGGTAGTCCGGAAAACACTGTACAAACTCCGGTATTCTGTTTCAAAAAGGAAACAGACTGGTATCAGAGTTTGTAAATCGGCTGATTTACTATGCTTTTTTTTTTTTTTTTTTTTTTATACAGAAAAGCATAGTAAATCAGCCTAAAGCAGGCAGCAGGAACGAAAAAAGAGGGCGTTCCCCACTGAGTGATGTCATCGCGACATCAGAAAATGGGCGGAATGTGGGCGCGAGAGGGGGTGGGTGGGGTTACTGATGCAAGGGGCGTGGCTTTACTCCGGTTTTTGCCACGAATGAAGGTGGCAACCCTAGTGTTGATTATCCCCGTTTGTCTTTTATGTAGTCATTGAAAAGCAAGAAATGGTAATTAAATCTGACTGACTAAAACAAAGCAGGGTATGTGTGAAAACGCATGTAATGTTGTAAAGTCAATGCATTGACAGGAGCTTAGGGACTCTGATGTAATATTTAAGAGCCAAATACTGGAATGTGGGATACCTAGAGGTGGACTAAAAAAATCAAGATGCCTGACCCCATGTTGGCAGACTCTGTAAGTACATTTAAAATTTTTAAAAAAGTAAGTCCAGAAGTGGTGATAAAACTTAGGAAACATCAAGACATGATAAAGTAAACATGCTTTTTTCAATCTGTGGGTGCAGTTCTCCTTTAACTTTACTATATATTTATTTCTGCTCTCTATTGTATGTCTTTTTGGCACTTAATGTACATTAATTTGGACTGCCATTTTAAAAAGAGTAGGATATTAGTGTCAGTCATTTTTGGGAAACTTCACCGAAGCTACATTTTGAAAATACTGTTGTCTGCATTTTTTTCTCTGATAACCTTATCCCACTGTGAAAGCATAGATTTTGTATGTTCTTCATATTGATCACTGCTGCAGTAGCCTTAGCTATATGGGTTATATCCTGCTAAGGATATAATAGCTGACCAACTTCTAAAGCTTCCGAGCACCTTCCATGCGCCCAAACTGTCAAGCAACTCAAGACAAGTTTGGGCATAAAGCCTTCAGAGCTTTACTTCCACCAAAGAGTATGCTCCTCTGAGACTTTTGAGGATTGACACTTGGCTTGTGCTTTCCTTTGGTGGGCAGATGAGTTCTGTTTGGGGAGAAAACCTTCCATTTCCTTATATTTACTGGTGTTTATTACTTTTCTTTTCAGGAAAGTTATTTTAAAGCTATGAGCGTTGTGTTTTTTCCCTGATTGTCTCGGGACTGTAATGTACTTTTAAAACATAGTGCTCATTTTTTTCTGTCAGTTTTAAAGTAGTGTAAACTGATAACGTATTTTTGTGGAGAAATTGTTTAATTTTTCATTGTGGGGCTGACATAGTGTTTGGAAGTGCTTTTTACTGTCTTTTTTTCCTGTCAAAAAGTACCTTCTTTGGACTGGCATTTTTACCAGTATTAGCTGCTTGTCTTCCCAGAGAAAGAGGCACCATTTTTGGCTTGACCATGGAACAGATTGTGTCTGTCCCATGGGTTGGTACTTCTTCCAGCACAAAAAGAAAATGTTAAGCAAGCAGCCTTTGCCACCACAACAGGCTAGCGATTTGCCTTAGCCGCAGGTGGGTGACTCTGTTGTGGCCATTTGTTGACCCTCTGGTGCAGCACCTACAACCATTATGGGTCAAGGGATAGCCACATCCTTTGCGGTTGTTAGAGTTCCCTCAGTGGCCAAGGGAGAGCCACTCTTGTTGGTCCTGGGAGAGGGAACAGAGTATGTTTCCCTGTTATGTCAGAATGCTGTGTACATATCAATGTTGATATAGCCTTAGCTATAGGGGTTATATCCTGCCATGGGTATAACAGCCAGCCAGCTTCCAGAGCTTCAGGGCAGCTTCCATATGTCCTATCAACCTGCCCATACTAGGTTGGCATATGTTAAGGTCTTTACAGCTAGAGTTTCTCACATGGGGGTAATTGGCTAGACTTAAAATAACCTACAAGAGTAATTAGCCTGGTACTAATCTACGAACCTATGAAGGAAACAGATAATAATCTAAACATACACACATATTCATGTATGGGGTCATTTAGGAGAGGATTCTAGAATCTTAGGTTTGCCATAGACTTTTAGGGAAGGAGGTTGACATAATGGTCAAAGTGCTCACCTTACAGACACAGGGTGCAGGGTTTGATTCTCACATGAGGTAATTGACTAAGCTTAAAATGACCCATAAAGGGCAGTCAGCTTGGTAGTAATCTGTGAACCATCCCTGGGAAGCAGCAGCTGCCATTATAACAGGAATGGCCCAATTTTACCTATCAAAAATAAACAGAAAACCAAACGTGTATCTACTCCTCCTCAAATTTCTTTAGATAGGAGTAGTTTATTGGGACTTCCTTCTTCTAGAGTAGTTTCTGGTAAAAGAAAGAGGGATGTCTCTCTTCCTGAAGAGATTCAGGATTCTGACTCTAAACAGAAAGATGCAAGAACTGATTCAGGGTTTGTCCTCAGATTTCCAATTCAAACTCGGAGGAGAGCTCAGTTTCTGATTCTTCCTGTTGGGATTTCACTTTCTTTGATATTGTTGCTAGAATGTCCTAGTGTTTTCATTTGAAGAACAGTGAGGTTACTCAGTCCCTCAGAAAATACTATGCGTTGTTACAGAAGGATTTTCCATAACCTGCAGCCATTCCTCCTCTCCTGTCTACTTGAAAGGACGCGTGTCTTTCTGTCTGCAATTTTCCTGGTAGTCATCCAGCTGTCCCTAAAATGGCAGACAGGATGTATAAGGTTCCACAGTCTCTCTAAATATTTATACACTGTTCCAAAACCTGACCGAGCAGCTATATTCTTAGTTGACTCCACTGCTGCTAAGCACTTAGTTAATGCCAATCCTACTCTTTCTGATGAGGATGGGAAAATTACTGATGGATATGGGGGGAAAAGTGTATACTTCTGCAACTTTAATATGTTCTTCATATCAGTCACTGTGTTATAGCCTTAGCTATATGGCTTATATCCTGCCAAGGATATAACAGAGAGCCAGCTTCCAGAGCTTCAGGGCAACTTCCACATGCCCAAACTGGCAAGCAGCTCGAGTTGACTAAAAGACAAGTTTGGGCACAAAGCCCTTCAGAGCTTTCAGGCTGCAGAAGGGTGTGCTTCTCTGAGCCTTTTGGGGATCAACTGTCAGCTTGTGTTTTCCTTTGCTGGACAGTAAAGTTCCCTTTTGGGGAAAAAACTTCAATTTTCTTATATTTACTGATGTTTTATTACTTTCCTCTTCAGGAAACTTAATTTAAAGCTGGGGGTATTGATTTTAATGGACTGTCTCAAGACTGTAATGTACTTTTAAAGGAGCACTCATTTTTTCTGTTGGTTTAAAAGTAGTGTAAACCATACCTCTCAACCTCTTAACATAAGAAATTTGGACAACGCCTAAAATAATTTGGGGGGGGGGGGCGCAGAGGCCCAAAAATAGGACTGATTTTAAACATTGCTCTTATAAACTTAGGACATGGTTAGAATAATAGAATTTGTGTTAGCATGCATTTTCTGAAAGATATGAATTCTGAAATTCATGTATGCCATTATTTAGCAACTTCAGTCCTCAGTGATTTTTGGAATACCACAAATTTTGAGGAACAGACCAAAAATATGAGTGTTTTCCTTTAAGCCCCAATTGTTTGCTTTATGCACGTATTCAGTATTCCCAGGGGTGGAATGCAGTGGGTATAAGCCAGAAGCACGCCGTCAGTTTCCACAAAAAGATTTCCTATTAGCAGCCTTGCCCTTTTAAAAAGAAGACACCACCAGAAATTTCCAGTCTTCTGCAGGGATTCTGCTTGGAGTCCACTGCTTTGGGTTTCCTGCTTGTTTTCCAAATAAAGAGAGGTGAGCAGGCTGTGCCTCCTCATTCCTCTCTCTTCCCTGGTCAGCTCCTGCATACCAGAACCACTAATTAAACCCAGGTCATGTGGGTTACAGTCAGGGCTTTATCCCTTTGTGTCAATATATGTGGCTGAGATGACTAGTACTTCACGGTTAGGCCCTCCCATAAGTAGTGTCTTCAGTGTTTGTACATATGTAAGAGGTGTGCCACCTGTGTATGAATTAAATTAGAGTAATGCTGAGAGCAGTATGCAGTGTCGTCATGACCAAGTGCAATCATCCAGTGAGGACTATTGAATTATGGAAAATGTCTGTCTGGAGTAAAGTCACAAATCCGTAAGCTAGGAAACTAAAACCTGAGAGCTTGTATCTTGAAAGATATTGAACACAAGTTGTGGTTTATTGTGTTGTGTGTGACATGTTTTGTTTTCTATCCTTTTAGGAGGAAGAGAAGAAAATTAACTGGAAAAAATGGAAACAGGAAAGTAAGTCTGATCTGGCGTTACACTGTAGATACACTGTACTTGTAAAGTGAAATACTTGGGGAAAAGTGTAACTTTTGATGAAGTGTGAAGAACAAAATTAATGAAGAGTGAGATTATGCAGAATTAGAAGAAAATGTAAAGTATTACAGATATAAACTTAAATGTATGAATAGTACGGTGTGTAAGGTTTAAATACTTACGAATAGTATGGTGTGTAATGTTTAAAGACTTGGGAAAAACAATGTTTGTGAAGATCAGCAAAATGGAAAGCCCTGATTTTGAGATGTCACAGAATATGATTTTGTTAAATACATAATTTAAAAGAGGGTCTACAGTATTTGATAGAGCTGGAGAGTGAGCAAATTGGCACAAAAGGTTAGCATTCCTGCCTCTCAGTGCATGACTTTACAGTTTACAGTTTAGTTCTTGTATGGGATTCCTTCGTTGTGGACTCTGCATCTTCCCTGTGTTGGTTTTTCACCAGGTGCTCCAATTTCTTCCTGCTTCTCAAAAATATGTGGCAGGTAGAGTGACAGTCATCCAAGCTGCACATAGGTGTGTGTTTGTGTGTGCATGTGTGCGTGTGCGCTCTCTGTGTTTTTCTTGCGATTGTCTCATCCAGGATTAGTTCTTTGCTTTAAATCCAATGAGAGCAGGAAGACGCTTGAGCTCCCTTTTGCCTTGAATAGGATAAAGTGGGTGATGGAGAAAGAACAAATGCAGGAGTCACTGATTTATGATTATGTCTTTAGTGGGCATATTGTAAAGGATAGAGGGATAGGGATAGGGTCCTGATTTGGCTATTCAGATGTTCTTCATCTCACATTGCTGCAGTCCTTACATATGGGTAGTCCGCTGTCCTCGGTCGGCCCGAATACCAAAGTATTAGGCTGACGTCGGTCATGGGCGCTCAGAACTGACATCAGAGCGTCAGGGTATAAAAGCGCATGACCGACGTCATATCCTCAGTCTTTTTTGCCGCATGGTCCGATGCAGAAGCAGCGTTGCAAGTGCCGTTCGGCGTTCTGAAATTTTCGTATTCTGAGTTTCAGACCGAATCCAAGTTGGCTAAGTACCCCGTTGGGGAATATTTTAGTTTTTTTTGCCTCAGTTAATTCCGGATGTCAGAAAAAGTGAATAATTGTATTTCTTGTGGGAAACAGATACCGCATAGGGATTATCACTCTCTTTGTATTCCTTGTTTGGGACCTGAGCACGACGTAGTCGGGTGTCGCTTTTGTGCTAGGTTTAATAAGCGCACCATAAAACGTAGGTTGGATTGCGCTAGGCTTGTCTTTGGTAAGCGGTGTAATTATAATATGCCGTCGGATCCTCCGACGCCCGCTACCGCGAAGAAGCGCAAAGACAAATCTTTAAAAACCAGGCAGGATGAGTCGTCCGTTCCGGACGCCAGTTCTTTAGAAACTACGGTGGAATCTGTGGATCCGGCCGAGGTTTCGGTTGAGTCTCAGGTGGAGACTTTAATTTTGCAAGATGTGGCCTCTCAGGAGTCAGGTCAGGCTGAGGGGGCCTCTCAGGTTGCTGTTCTCCCTTCCTTGCCTAAGGTGGTTAGGCCTTCACCTTCTGTTTCCAAGGCTCCTTCCAAAGGCAGGACTGGTTTGCCTTCCACTGGTGTCAGTCCTAGTTCTGCAGGTTCTGTGCCTAAAAAGCACATGCTTAAAATGGCAGAAGATTTGATTACTTTAATTAGAGGTTCTATGCCCCCTCCTGATAAGAGGCCTAGGGTGGAGCCAGAGGTGGAAAGTTTGGATCAGGTTTCAGATGATTCAGAGTCTTCGGCTGAAGACATTCAGGATTTTCCTCCTTATTCTGATTCTGATGCAGAGGATTCCACTCCTTCTGCTTCTCCTCCAGAGGATTTTTCTTTTTCAGAGACACTACATTCTATGAGGGAGCATTTTAAATGGGAAGGTCAGGATTTCTCAGATTCCCGGAAGAGGCTTAGGGAATTCTTGTTTTTACCACAACATAGACCCTTGGCTATACCTCCTGTTTTGGATGTTGTTCAAGACGTTTTCTCCGAGGCTTCCCTTAATCCAGATTCTCTGCCTCCTGCGCCAGTTAAACCGGACAGGTATTACAGGGTGCCTGAGGCTCATAAATATCTGTATAAGAGTCCTAGGGCTGACCCAGAAACTATTAGCCAGGGACCTAAGGGTGTCAGAGCTTCTGTTGTAAAAAATCCGGTTCCTATAGATAAAGAGGCTAGAGCTTTGGATAGATGGGGTAAAAAGGTGTATACCTCTTCTACTTTAGCAATGAGGGCTTTGAATTGCCAGTTTCATATGTTGAAGTATCAGAATTTCCTCCTTACTCAACTAAAGTCTAAAGTGGATGCTTTGGCGGAGGGCATAGAGTGTAAAGAATTACAGGATTTGGTACATGTCTCTGAACAGGTGGGTAAGCATTCTTTGCAATGTGGTTTTGATGCTTTACAGGCTTCTTCCAGGGTGGCTGCCACTGGTTCAGTTCTACGCAGGCACGCCTGGCTTAAGGATCAGAATTTGTCAGAGCATGTTAAAACTAGAATTTTGGATGCTCCTTTACAGTCTGAAGTTTTGTTTGGTTCCCCTGTGGAGTCGGTCTTGAAGAAAATGGAAGACAAGGCTAAGTCCATGCAGACTGTTAAAGATTTTTTGCAGGTGCAGCCTCCAAAGTTTAGTAGGAATTGGCCTACTAAGGGGTGGGCGTATCCTTCTTCTGATTCTCAGTCTAGGGGTAGATCTAGACGTGGTAGGGGCAGAGCTCAGAGTACTTTCAGGCCTAGAACATGGAGTTCACCTGCACAATCTACAGGTGAGGGCAGGGGCCAGTCCTTTCGTAAACAGGCCCAATGACCTGCATTTTCAGCTGCCAGATTCTTCTTGCCTGGCAGCTCCTTTGGGAGGAAAGTTAGCACTCTTCAAGCAAAACTGGCTTTTAGTCACCCAGGACAAATGGGTACTGGACATTATAATCCGAGGCTACAAGTTCTATTTCCATACACTGCTTCCTTTCAAAGGCATGCCAGACGTTCCTCCTCAGCAAAGGGTAGAGGCTCACAAGCAGATTTCTTTACTTCTTCAAATGGGAGCTATACAGCCGGTCCCTCTGTCAGAAGTGGGCCTAGGATTTTATTCTCGCCTGTTTCTAGTACCAAAGAAAGGAAACACGTGGAAACCGATTTTTGGATTTATCTATCCTCAACACATACCTGGACATCCCAAAGTTCAAAATGTTGACGTTACAACAGCTTTTACCTCTGTTGGGCAAAGATCACTGGATGGTAACTCTGGATCTCAAAGAGGCTTATCTTCATGTTCCTATCAGGCCCAGTTGCACGAGGTACCTGCGTTTTCGAGCTGGAACTTTACATTATCAGTTCTCTGCATTGCCCTTTGGCTTATCTACTGCGCCCAGGGTGTTCACAAAGGTTCTGGCTCCAGTGATAGCCTTCTTCAGGTTGAGAGGAATACAAATTTATCCTTATTTGGACGATTGCCTGATTCTTGCTCAAGACAAGTACGAACTTCTTCATCATCTACAGCATGTGATGGCAGTGTTAAGGTGCCTAGGGTATACTGTGAACGAAACAAAGTCCAGTCTAGTACCCTCTCAGGAAATGTGCTTTCTGGGTGTGAGACTGAATACAGCTTCCCAGATGGCTTTTTTGACCCCGGACAAGCAAAAGAACCTTACTCTTTACTTCCATCAATTGTCTCTACGGTCCAGGCTGACTGCAAGGACAGTCCTTCAAGCCTTGGGGTTCATGGCATATTGTATCCTGGTGCTTCCCAATGCCAAACTGCATATGAGGAAGCTTCAATGGTATCTCAAAAATGTATGGACACAACACTGCCAAGATCTGGACACTGTCGTTCAAATAATACCTTGCATTCAAAAGGAATTTTTGTGGTGGGCTCAGGAATGTCACCTAAACAAGGGACTCTCTGTGACCCGACCAGAGGCGAGTCAAATTCTAACGACAGATGCCTCGGACAAGGCTTGGGGTGCACACCTCAATGGAAAATGGGTTCAAGACACGTGGCCAGCCAGACTTCAACATTTGCATATCAACTTGAAGGAGATGTTATCAGTCCAATTTGCATTGATGGCTTTCAAGGATTTACTTCACCCAGGGCAAGTGTTGATTCAAACAGACAACACAACTGTCATGTGGTACATCAACAAGCAAGGGGGAACACATTCGTACCCTCTTTGCAGGCAAGCGATGATTTTGTGGGAGACTGCTCTCAGTTTACACCTCAATCTTCAGGCAAGGTTTCTACCAGGAGCACAGAACTCCTTAGCAGATGTGTTGAGCAGACAGATAGTGGATCCCCACGAGTGGAAATTGGATCCTCATGTATTTCGAAAGTTGACAGTGTCATGGGGAACTCCAGACCTAGATCTGTTCGCTTCTCCACTAAATTTCCAGTTGCCAAAGTTTTGCACAAAAATGTTTCATCCCACAGCTTGGAAGGTGGATGCTCTATCATTCAGTTGGAGCAATCTTCACGTCTATGCCTTTCCACCTCTGCCTCTCCTCCCCAAGGTACTCTTGAAGGTCAGACAAGACAAGCCATCCATGATTCTAATAGCTCCAGATTGGCCTCGACAGCACTGGTACCCACTGCTGAGAAGTTTAGTACGGGAGCCACCATGGCCTTTGCCTTCGATTCCGCACCTTTTGTCACAGGAGGGCAATCATTTCCTCAATGTCAGGATTCAGTCCCTGCATCTAACAGCCTGGCATATTCTGTTCTAGACCCTGGAGGGTCTCAGCTTCCACAACAAGTTTTGAATGTTATTTTGGAGGCCAGAAGGCCTAGTACAAGGAAAGTTTACGCTGATAAATGGAGGAGGTTTTTTATTTGGAGCAAAGCGAAGGACTTTGATGTTTCCAAGCCTGATTTAGGTATTTCTCTTCAATATCTTACAGATTTATTAGACAAGGGTTTGTCTTTCTCCTCTATAAAGGTTCATGCTGCAGCCATTTCTGCTCACTATGACTGTGACCCTCCATTATTCTCTCATCCTTTGTTTAAGCAATTTCTTAGAGGGCAAAGAACATAAGACCCCCGTAGAGCTCCTACTCCTGCTTGGGATCTCAATTTTGTGTTGGAAAAACTTACTTTACCACCTTTTGAGCCTGCAGCTACTGCCGAGTTAAAGTTTTTGTCCTGGAAGACTGCTTTTTTGTTGGCCATTACGTCTGCAAGAAGGGTTTCTGAATTACAGGCCCTTATGGCAGTTGAACCCTTTCTAATTTTTCATAAGGATAGGGTATCTTTGCGTACTAATCCTACTTTTATGCCTAAAGTGGTTTCTAGTGTGGCCTTAAACCAAACTATTCATTTGCCTACTTTTTATGCAGACCCCCAAAATAAAGGGGAGAAGATTTTGCACACTTTGGATATTCACAGGCAGTTGCGTTATTATTTGAGCAGAACTAAAGGGTTCAGACAGTCTCAGCAGTTGTTTGTTTCTTTTGCCTTGGGTTCTCAGGGAAAACCTGTTTCAAAACAAACTATTTCTAAGTGGATTGGTTTTTGTATTGCTTTCTGTTATTCCCATCATGGTAAGGAGATTCCGGCTGGAATCAGGCCTCATTCCACTAGGGCTACTGCCACTTCTACAGCCTTTTTAAGGGGGGTAGCTACTAAAGATATTTTGGAAGCAGCTACTTGGAGTTCAGTGCATACTTTTTCTAAACATTACCACCTTCCTCTTTATTCTAAATCTAGGGCTGGATTTGCCACTGCTATATTACAGGGCATTTTGGCAGCTCCCAATGCTTTATGATTTTGCCAACCTCCCTTTACCTCTGCTTTGGGATTCTACCCATATGTAAGGACTGCAGCAATGTGAGATGAAGAACATAGTACAGTTTTGTACCTACCATAAATGTCGATGTTCGAAGATCCACATTGCTGCAGTCCAATTTACCCTCCCTCCTTCCCCTCTACAGCTTGGAATGGTTGTATGGTTTGGGTGGTAGCTGTTATTTGTACATGTTTTTTTGGGAAGTATTCTGTTTTTGGTTTTGGCCTTTCTTTTTAGGGCCTTCTGACATCTGGGGCAAGAAAAGACTGAGGATATGACGTCGGTCATGCGCTTTTATACCCTGACGCTCTGATGTCAGTTCTGAGCGCCCATGACCGACGTCAGCCTAATACTTTGGTATTCGGGCCGACCGAGGACAGCGGACTACCCATATGTAAGGACTGCAGCAATGTGGATCTTCGAACGTCTACATTTATGGTAGGTACAAAACTGTACTTTTCATTGGGCTGTTTGTGAATACCTTTACCTCAGGCCACTTTTGGTTCATAACAAAAGTGCTGAGTATACTGGTTTGTTCTTTCCATCTGTCTGTCTTTCTAGTGAAGGTGTGAAGTACTCCACTTGCAGCTGATAACTGTAAGGAAAAGTCACCTTTCCTTGAGGTGCAGTAACCTCAGAGTTGACTAAATAAGGGGTCTAGGAGGAACGGCCTTCTGCATGGGGGTCTGCTATCTGTACGTATAGAAGATTCTACTTCCACATCGTTTTTTTTTTTTTTTTTTTTAATTTGAGTTAAATTGAGACTCCTGTCTTTTGTGATGAGTACATAATTGCAGAAAGATTCTTTGAATTCACCTTCATCGCATTAATACCTCCTGGTAGTTTTCTGTAAAAACAGCAGTATGGAAATATGTGTGAGAGATTTGCTGCTTTTATCTTTCTTGTGTCATCTTTCTCCTATTTAGCTTTGAGATTGCTGAATTTTGTTGAAAAAGAAACATTGGGAACAGTATCTTAAAATTAAGTTGTTCTTTTTTTTTGCAAACATACAATCTGATGTTGTTAATCTTCTTTCATTCCTTACTGATGGGTTATTGGTTCCGTCCTCGGAACCGAGCCGGCCAAATATCAAGCTCCTGTCAACCAAAACCTCTCAAGCCAAGGTCGTACCCAGAATGCTCTGCTCCCTGTTACCCCAGATCTTGTTTTCCGCATTGCTGTACAGCTGTGTCAAGCCACTCTCTTAGCTAGGTGTCTAATTTTTTGAAAGTTTATATATTGTTATTACTCTAATTTTTCTTACCCTATCGCACACTTTAGACTCTCTCCCTTTAGTCTTTGCCCTTTATTACCCTCTTTTCTTACCTTGTGGTAATTCCCCATTACCGTCATTGGTAATCCTTCTTTTCCTCTTTTTACCCTTTTGTTGGGTAGCCCTTATTCTTCCTTTTGGTACTGTGCATCTTCTCCACACTAGTTATGTCGGATAAGAAAAGTAGCATTGGTTTAAAGCAGTGCAAGGATTGTGGCCGTAAGTTACTGCTTTCTGCTGGCCATGACTTATGTGTCTACTGTCTTAATGTCTCACACTTGACTGTGGATCCTTCGTGTGGGATTTGTAAAAATTTCTCTACCAAGACTCTCAACGAGAGGAAGAATAAGTTAATTTTGAAAGGTCTCCTCAAGTCTCCTTTCGCTGAAGCTATTTCTGGGTCGGAGGGCTCACCCCCTCCTGTTAAACCCCGCAAGAGGCGTCCTTCCTCTTCTTCATCTAAATCACTCCCTTCTTCTCCCTCTGGAGATCATAGGGAGTCGACTCACAAGAAGAGGAAATTGATTACTACTCTGGCACTGCCTCCTGTAACCCTATCGGCTTCAGGCTCAGCACCGCCCCAAATTATTCTGACTACGGCCATGTCGCCTTTATCGATACCAGCACCAGAGTTCCCAGTGCAGACAGCTACAGTTCTGACAGTTCTGTCGTAACCCATAACAGCACCGTCAATACAGGTTCAGCCCCCTTCGGCACTGTTGGTACAGTAACCTTCGGCTCCAAATATGACTCTTCTGTACTCCATGGCGCAGACTTTTTCAGCACCGACGTGCTTCGGTGAAGTCCTTCTCTGCACCGTCCTTATTGCCGGTGCAGACACATTCCACTACAGCACCTTACCCTTGGGGCCATACCTTTGCTTTACGGTGCAGACACCTTCAACTACTATGGCGCTGACATCTTCAGCGCAGACTTTTTCCACACCGTTTTCTTCTGTGCAGACTTCCTTGGCTCCGAGCTCTGCACTTATTGAATTAACAAGGACAAAATATTCCTCTTCTCTGGATCCTTTTGCTAGCAGTCAGTATAGTCCTTTCCTAGAAGGGCCAGAATCGCCATCAGCTTTCTCCATGAAATCAACCAAGAGTCTTTCTGAACAGGAAGTGTTGCGGCTTGTTGACTAGTTCCTTGTGGCCAGAGGTCTCTGTCAGCTGTCAAAGTCCACGATGTTCATCGTGCATACACCTACAGTCATAACAGATGGGTTATCCTGCAGTCAGGCGGGTCCTCGGTCGGCCGAATTCCAAAGTCTAGGTCCAGCGTCGGTTGTCGTCGCTTCCTCCCTGACGTCAGTGCGGCAGGGGTATAAAAGAGGCAGCCGACGCCATTTTCTTCAGTCTTTCTTGCCACGCGGTGCCCGAAGCAGAAGCAGTTCGCAAGTGCCGGTCGGCCAGCTCCTGAGATTTACGAAAGTATTTCAGCCGAAGTCTTCTTGAAAGCTAAGTACCCCGTTGGGGAAACTTTTCTTGCCTCAGACCGATGTCAGACAAAGTTAATAATTGCATTTCATGTGGGAAGCAAATACCGCATAAGGATTTCCACTCTTACTGTATACCTTGCTTAGGCCCAGACCACGACGTCTCGGCCTGCCGTTTTTGTGCTAGATTCAACAAACGCACTATTAAGCGTCGGGTGGAGTTCACCCTTCACGTTTTTGGCAAAAAATTTAATTATATTATGTCGTCGGATACTCCAACTCCAGTTTTGAGCAAAATACGCAAAGATAAGGACTGGCATACGAGGTCCGCACCACCTACTGATACCACGCCAAGGCCGACTACCAGTTCTCCGGTACTCAGCGAGGCGCCTACGCAGCCCCTGAGTACCGATGACAATACATTACTGGTGTCTTCAGTACCCGAGGTCGCAGGCTCCTTGGCCCCCATTCCTACTACAGATACCCATGCCACTCCTGGCGGGGAAACTCAGAATTTAGACAGGCCTGCCATTTCTCAAGGGGTCTTCGGGCCTTCCTCCTTCTCTATTAAAGCCTTCACTAAATCTAAAACAGACATAAAAACCAAAAAACAGGTTCCTCAGACACCCTCTCAAGGCTCCATGCCTAAAAAACAGATGCTTAAAATGGCTGAGGATTTGATTACTCTTATCAGGGGTTCTCAACCCCCCCCCAACAAAAGGCCCAGATTAGAGGAAGACTACCCTTCCTCAGATCAAGCTTCTGTTGCCTCTGAACTATCTGAGGACCAGGATTGTGCCTATTCTCCATTCGAAGACTCTGACGCAGAGGAGTCTATTCCCTCAGTTCCCCCCCCCCCCCCCGAGGACTTCTCTTTTGGGGAAACCCTGCATACATTGAGGGAACACTTTCACTGGGAAGGCCAAGATTACTCAGATTCCAAGAAAAGGCTCAGGGAATTTCTTCTGCTCCCCCAGCATAGGCCTCTGGCTATCCCTCCTGTTCTAGATATATTGGATGATGTGTACACAGAAGCCAGCCTTAATCCTGATTCTTTGCCTCCAGCTCCTGTAAAACCAGACAGGTATTACCGGGTTCCTGATTCTCACCAGTTCTTATATAAAAGCCATACTGCTGACCAAGAAACTATTTCACAGGGTCCCAAAGGAATTAAGGCCTCTACTGCTAAAAACCCATTACCTTCAGAGAGAGATTCCACATCTTTAGAAAGGTGGGGGGAAAAAGGTGTACACCTCGGCCACTTTAACCATGAGGGCATTAAACTGTCAGTTCCATATGTTAAAGTATCAACAGTTTTTGATATCTCAGCTGAAAAGCAAAATGACACAACTAGAACAACCAGATTTAAAAGAGTTGCAGGATTTGTTGCATGGTGCAGAGCAAGTGGGTAAACATACCTTGCTGTGTGGTTTTGATGCTTTAGAGGCCTCATGTAGAGCTGCTGTTACGGGGTCTGTTATACGTAGGCATGCTTGGCTGAAAGAGCAAACCTTACCAGATCATGTCAAAGCTAAATTATTAGATGCACCTCTTCAAAAAGATGTATTGTTTGGTGTTAAAGCAGAGGACGTGCTAAAGAAAATGGAGGAAAAAGTGAAATCAATGCAAACAGTGAAAGATTTCCTGCAGGTACAGCCTCCACGTTTCAGCAGAAACTGGCCTTCAAAAAATTGGTCCTTTCCAGCCACGGACAGACCTCAAAGGGGCAGATACAGGCGTCCAAGGGGTAGAGGGCACCCTCAAGGATCTTTCAGAGCCAGATAGTGGCAAGCACCAACCCCAAGAGGTAGAGGAGATAGATCACAGTCTTTTAGAAAACAGACACAATGACTTCCCCCTACACCTGCCAAGCAAAGCTTTAATGGCAGCACCTTTGGGCGGAAAACTGACATTATTCTCAAAAAATTGGCATATTGTTACAAAAGACAAATGGATTCTGGACATTATAGACAGAGGCTACAGGTTCCACTTTCACACCCTTCCAAAAATGAGAGGCATGCCAAACCTGCCACAAAATCAAAGGGCAGAGGCACAAAAACAAATTTCAGCTCTCATGGACATGAAAGCAATTCAAGAAGTACCTGCAAAAGAACAAGGTCAAGGGTTTTATTCCAGACTATTCCTGGTACCAAGGAAAGACAAAGATTGGAGACCTATCTTAGACCTATCCATCCTAAACCCATATCTACAGGTGCCAAAATTCAAGATGCTCACACTACAGCAGCTTCTTCCCATGCTGGGCAAGGAGTCTTGGCTGATAACATTGAACCTCAAGGAGGCATACCTGCATGTAAAACTTAAAAACCTCAGCTTTGGCCGGCTAAGAACTTGGTTATATTCAACTGGACGTATAAGAGAATTTAAGTACCTTTATCTGCACTTTTTAAAAAAAAACATACAGCATTTAATTTGATTTAAACTGTGTTGTAGGAATATTAACTGAACTGGCAGTTTTAACTCTGCTCTTCAGTAACTTGAACTGAAGTTAGTGTTTGCTGAATTTTGTTATTTGCTAGTAATTACAGGTGTGGGGGTAGCCACATTCTTTGATTTCCTGTCCTTGCCTATTTAAGTGGTACAGTGTGAAATATTTTCTGCTTAAAAACCTCAGCTTTGGCCGGCTAAGAACTTTGTTATATTCAACTGGATGTATAAGAGAATTTAACTACCTTTATCTGCACTTTTTTTAAAAAAAATACAGCATTTAATTTAATTTGATTTAAACTGTGTTGTAGGAATATTAACTGAACTGGCAGTTTTAACTCTGCTCTTCAGTAACTTGAACTGAAGTTAGTGTTTGCTGAATTTTGTTATTTGCTAGTAATTACAGGTGTGGGGGTAGCCACATTCTTTGATTTCCTGTCGTTGCCTATTTAAGTGGTACAGTGTGAAATATTTTCTGCTTAAAAACCTCAGCTTTGGCCGGCTAAGAACTTGGTTATATTCAACTGGATGTATAAGAGAATTTAAGTACCTTTATCTGCACTTTTTTAAAAAAAATACAGCATTTAATTTGATTTAAACTATGTTGTAGGAATATTAACTGAACTGGCAGTTTTAACTCTGCTCTTCAATAACTTGAACTGAAGTTAGTGTTTGCTGAATTTTGTTATTTGCTGGTAATTACAGGTGTGGGGGTAGCCACATTCTTTGATTTCCTGTCCTTGCCTATTTAAGTGGTACAGTGTGAAATATTTTCTGCTTAAAAACCTCAGCTTTCCGGTTAAGAACTTGGTTATATTCAACTGGACGTATAAGAGAATTTAAGTACCTTTATCTGCACTTTTTTTTAAAAAAATACAGCATTTAATTTGATTTAAACTGTATTGTAGGAATATTAACTGAATTGGCAGTTTTAACTCTGCTCTTCAGTAACTTGAACTGAAGTTAGTGTTTGCTGAATTTTGTTATTTGCTAGTAATTACAGGTGTTGGGGTAGCCACATTCTTTGATTTCTTGTCCTTGCCTGTTTAAGTGGTACAGTGTGAAATATTTTCTGCTTAAAAACCTCAGCTTTGGCCGGCTAAGAACTTGGTTATATTCAACTGGACGTATAAGAGAATTTAAGTACCTTTATCTGCACTTTTTTTTTTTAAAAATACCACATTTAATTTGATTTAAACTGTGTTGTATTAACTGAACTGGCAGTTTTAACTCTGCTCTTCAGTAACTTGAACTGAAGTTAGTGTTTGCTGAATTTTGTTATTTGCTAGTAATTACAGGTGTGGGGGTAGCCACATTCTTTTATTTCCTGTCCTTGCCTATTTAAGTGGCACAGTGTGATATATTTTCTGCTTAAAAACCTCAGCTTTGGCCGGCTAAGAACTTGGTTATATTCAACTGGACTTATAAGAGAATTTAAGTACCTTTATCTGCACATTTTTTTTAAAAAAAATACAGCATTTAATTTGATTTAAACTGTGTTGTAGGAATATTAACTGAACTGGCAGTTTTAACTCTGCTCTTCAGTAACTTGAACTGAAGTTAGTGTTTGCTGAATTTTGTTAGCCACATTCTTTGATTTCCTTTCCTTGCCTATTTAAGTGGTATAGTGTGAAATATTTTCTGCTTAAAAACCTCAGCTTTGGCCGGCTAAGAACTTGGTTATATTCAACTGGACGTATAAGAGAATTTAAGTACCTTTATCTGCACTTTTTGTAAAAAAATACAGCATTTAATTTGATTTAAACTGTGATGTAGGAATATTAACTGAACTGGCAGTTTTAACTCTGCTCTTCAGTAACTTGAACCGAAGTTAGTGTTTGCTGAATTTTGTTATTTGCTAGTAGTTACAGGTGTGGGGGTAGCCACATTCTTTGATTTCCTGTCCTTGCCTATTTAAGTGGTACAGTGTGAAATATTTTCTGCTTAAAAACCTCATCTTTGGCCGGCTAAGAACTTGGTTATATTCAACTGGACGTATAAGAGAATTTAAGTACCTTTATCTGCACATTTTTTTAAAAAAAAATACAGCATTTAATTTGATTTAAACTGTGTTGTAGGAATATTAACTGAACTGGCAGTTTTAACTCTGCTCTTCAGTAACTTGAACTGAAGTTAGTGTTTGCTGAATTTTGTTAGCCACATTCTTTGATTTCCTTTCCTTGCCTATTTAAGTGGTATAGTGTGAAATATTTTCTGCTTAAAAACCTCAGCTTTGGCCGGCTAAGAACTTGGTTATATTCAACTGGACGTATAAGAGAATTTAAGTACCTTTATCTGCACTTTTTGTAAAAAAATACAGCATTTAATTTGATTTAAACTGTGATGTAGGAATATTAACTGAACTGGCAGTTTTAACTCTGCTCTTCAGTAACTTGAACCGAAGTTAGTGTTTGCTGAATTTTGTTATTTGCTAGTAGTTACAGGTGTGGGGGTAGCCACATTCTTTGATTTCCTGTCCTTGCCTATTTAAGTGGTACAGTGTGAAATATTTTCTGCTTAAAAACCTCATCTTTGGCCGGCTAAGAACTTGGTTATATTCAACTGGACGTATAAGAGAATTTAAGTACCTTTATCTGCACTTATTTTAAAAAAAATACAGCATTTAATTTGATTTAAACTGTGTTGTAGGAATATTAACTGAACTGGCAGTTTTAACTCTGCTCTTCAGTGACTTGAACTTAAGTTAGTGTTTGCTGAATTTTGTTATTTGCTAGTAATTACAGGTGTGGAGGTATCCACATTCTTTGATTTCCTGTCCTTGCCTATTTAAGTGGTACAATGTGAAATATTTTCTGCTTAAAAACCTCAGCTTTGGCCGGCTAAGAACTTTGTTATATTCAACTGGACGTATAAGAGAATTTAAGTACCTATATCTGCACTTTTTTTTTTAAATACAGCATTTAATTTGATGTAAATTGTGTTGTAGGAATATTAACTGAACTGGCAGTTTTAACTCTGCTCTTCAGTTATTCCCACCCACCCTCCCTGTTTTTGTTTTGGTGTTAATCTTAGTGGCCTTGAAACTGCCCGCACCTCAACCTGCCTCTGGGCCCATCTCATTTTTTCACTCAACTGAGTGCAGTGAGATCATATTCTGATTTCAGGCACTCCTACTGTGTACAAAGAGAGCATCTGGGAAACAGACAAAAAAATTAAGCTTATTTCCTGCTTTTCCTGTTAAGTGGTATAGACTATTTGTAGGCTTCTGAGCCCCCAAGCCCTTCTGTGTTTGAGGGAAGCCTTCTAGCTTGTTTTTTTTCTTATAACTAGCCAGTTTTCTAGTTTCAGCACTCAAATCTGTTTCTTTGATCTCAGCACTTGTTCAGATTAAAAAAAAAAAATTTCATCTGCTTTTACTGTACTTGTGTTTCTATCTACTTCATTTTACTTTTGCATCATCTTAAAAATACTCAATTGTATTTATTACTGCTTGGTGTAACTCATTCTAAGCCTTTTGGTTTAAACACTTGGGCTTTGGACCAGTTGTTTTGCACTGAGAGGGTTTGTGGTCTGCACTGTAGTGGCAGAACAGGTAGCTTACATCCTTCTAGGTTGGGAACTGCTGATTGAGGGCTCAGTGTCTGTTATTCTAAAAGTGTATTAATTCTGGTTTAAGCACTTGGGCTTTCAGGCCAGTTATTTTACATTAAGAGGGTTCGTGGTCTGCACTCTTGTGGGAGGAGAGGCTGGACTCTGCCCTTCTGAGCTGGGAATTTCTGGTTAAAGGCTTATAGTGCATGCATATCTGAACTGCTTCTTACTGAAGTTGGTGCGCCTTGTTTGCTGTGGCATAGACTGGATTCGGGCCTGCTGGATCTAGCTTTGTTTGTGTAACTTGAGCACTAATCCAGACATTCTCTAAAGTATTCAATTGTATTTATTACTGCTTGGTTGTAACTTGATTAAAGTGTAGCTATAATTCTAAGTCTTTTGGATTAAGCACTTGGGCTTCAGACCAGTTGTTTTACTTTAGGAAGGTTTGTGGCAAGCACTGTGGTGGCAGGACAGGTAGCTTTCATCCTTCTAAGTTGGGAACTGCTGATTGAGAGCCCAGTGTCCAAGTGTATTAGTTCTGGTTTAAGCACTTGGGCATCAGGCCAGTTATTTTACATTAAAAGGTTTGTGGTCTGCACTCTTGTGGGAGAAGAGGCTGGACTCTGCCCTTCTGAGCTGGGAATTTCTGGTTAAAGGTTTATGGTGCCTGAATATTTGAACTGTATCTTACTGAAATTGGTACACCTTGTTTGCTGTAGCATGGACTAGATCCAGGCCTGCTGAATCTAGCTTTGTTTATATGCTTGTTGTTTGTTTGCTTGTTATTTCCCTGGAACGCTAATTCCACCTAATACGCGCTTCTCAGCTTCTGTGGATCACTAGTGATATCTGCATTGCTTACTGTACTTATTTCCTTGTTTCACTTGAAAGAAAGTTACTGTTTGTCGTTTTTGCATTTAGTTACTTGTAACACATTGCACTCAAGTTACCTGGCACTTGCTCACTAAAGCAATTATATAAGTCAGCACTAAAAATTAAAAGCACTACACCCTCACTCCCCACTGGCCCTTGTTTTCAATTATTAAGGAATTCCCAATATTATTCTAGCATGTCCAAAGGTCAGTTGTCAATCTCCTCTCTGGTCCAGCTGGTGAATCTGGGAATCTTGAGGCAGTGTTATAACTGCCTCATGTACACAGACAACCCTCTCCTCCTCCCACATAACACAAATACTTGCGAGAGATGCAGCTATTTAGCCAAACTGGAGGCTGAGCTCTCTCAACTCAGGTCTGGCAAGACCAGACAGGAGGAGAAGGCAACTACACATACCACAAAACCAGCCTCACATAATGCTACTACACCACTGAATCAAACACATAAACACACAAAGACATATTCGGAAGCTCTGAGTAAAAATTTACCTAAACAGCAGAGGCCTCCAAAGCAGACACCCAAACAACTGCTACCTCAAGACACCCCACAAGCAACACATAAACCACATAATCAGTGTGCAAAGCAGTCACAGCCCTTAAGGCCAAATACAACACCAAACATACTTGTCATAGGTGACTCCATAGTCAGACACACTGATGTCCCACTCACCAGGCTGAACAAGGAGAGAGTTACAGTAAGCTGCCTATCGGACGCTAGAATCCGCCACATAACACAAGCAGTTGGGTCACTCCACGGCAAGTACAAATATGACACAGTCATTGTCCATGCTGGTGTGAACGACCTGAGACGTACCTCCCTGGACTACATGAAAAGAGACATAGAGGAGCTCTCTGATTATGTAGCCCAGGCAGGTATGACCCTGACCCTGAGCAGTATCCTTCCTTCACCAAGAATGATGCCACAATATAGAGACAAGATGATCAGCTTTAACAATTGGCTTAATGTCTGGTGTCATTCAAAGGGGATCCAGTGTTTGTCTGCCTGGGATGACATGCTTGACAGGCCACGCTGCTTCGCAAGGGACGGCTTGCACCTGTCACCCCTGAGATTCCAGATATTGGCTAAGGCTCTTGCTACTCCCATAGTGCCTTTTTTAGGCAAGGCTCAAATTCTAAACCTACCACCCTAGAAAACAAAAATGGGAAGAAACTAAGGGTAATGCTGCTCAATGCCAGAAGTCTAAATCTCAAAATGCACACACTCGAGGCCCTTCTCAGTATGGAGAACATCGATGTCTGTGCTGTAACTGAAACCTGGTTCAAGGCTCCTGAGAGCACCCCGGCACTATTAGGTTTTACCTCATATCATGCTCCGCCCCAAAACCCGGACCACACCACAAAAGGAGGGGGTGTATCCATATTCATAAAGGATACCCACACCTCCAGGTTGGTGGCAACGCATGAAGCTTCGGAAACCATCCAGGTGCAACTAACCATAGGCAAAGCTGCCCTACAAATTGTAGCATGCTACAGGCCACCCTCTCAAACCCAGGATCCCCACACAGCCTTCCTGAAGACACTGGAGGGTATAAATGTATCTCCAAACACCATCATATTGGGTGACTTCAACTACCCGAATATAGACTGGGAACATTACTCAAGCCCTAACTTTCTAGCCCAACAGTTCCTGGAGTTCATAAATTCAAATGCCATGGAACAGCTAGTCACTGTTCCCACAAGAGGAGAAAATATACTAGATCTCATTATCACAAACATGGGGACAAAATGCTCCACACCGGAAGTATATCCCTCATTGGTGAGATCTGATCATAAACTAATCTCACTGGAAATCCACATCCCGACCCACCCCAAACAAAAAAGACCACAGTGAAGAACTTCTCTAAAGCAAACTTCACACTACTCAAGACTGGTGTGGTATCCTTCAAGGCCCCTGAGCCAGTGGAAACCACAACCCAAGCTGGAAGCCCTTACAAATGCCTTCTATGAACACCTCCAGGACTGCATGGATCAGGCAATCCCAAATAAAACCAAGACTCTTTCCACAAAGGGTAAACGCCCAGTCTGGTGGACCCCAGCCATTAACAAACTTTACAATAAGAGGAGAAAGCTATTACATGATAGAACAAAATCCATAAAAGGGAAGTCACCCCTGATCATTATTAGTAAAAAAATACGAGCTCTCATAAAATCAACTAAGGCCAATTTTGAGAGAAAAATTGCCATGGATTCAAAGGACAATCATAAGGCCTTTTTCAGCTATGTTAGGAACCTGGGTGGAAAGTCCCAGATATGCTCAGAATTAGTCCAAAATGATACAAAAATCACTGAACCCACAGACATTGCCAACATACTGGCAGACAGGTTCAGTGCAAACTTCACCCCCCTCACGCCCCCTAAAGGAGAGATAACTATCCCAGCGGAGTGTAGCCTCCCAGACATCTCAAATGCGCAGTTGAAAGCTGCTCTCTCTAAAGCTAAAAACACAGCATCAATGGGACCGGATGGTGTCCCCGGCTGTGTGCTACACGAGCTAAATGAGGAATTAAACCCGCACATAAGGCAGCTGTTTAATCTCAGCCTTACCACAGGATACGTGCCCAAGGAGTGGCGTACGGCAACTGCAGTCCCACTCCACAAAGGCGGTGCCTCTACGGACCCTGGTAATTACTGCCCCATAAGCTTAACAAGTCTAGTCTGCAAAGCTATGGAGAGGATCATAATGGAGCTCATAAACAAAGATATAGGGGACTTGCAGGCATTGGACCCGACCCAGTTTGGCTTCATCAAGGGCAGATCATGCCTTTTGAACTTGGTCGACTTCTTTGAAACAGTCACCAAGGCCATTGATGAGGGAAAGGCAGTCCATACAGCCTACCTTGACCTTGCAAAGGCTTTCGACACAATACCACACTCGGGTATTGTAGAAAAACTTACCAGCTTAAATGTAAACCCATATGTCACAAGATGGGTTGCAAACTGGTTTAAGGATAGAACCCACAGGGTTAGAGTTGCTGGCACTATGTCAGACTCCAAGCCGGTCACAAGTGGTGCCCCACAGGGCTCTGTCCTTGGCCCCCTATTGTTCGGCATCTACTTCTCAGAAGTACAGGCCAACATGAGAGGACTTTGGCTGACAAAGTTTGCAGACGACTGCAAACTGGGCGCCATAGTGGAAAGTGCATTGGACACGGATATCCTTCAGAAGGGACTCACGGAAACAGATAGCTGGTGCCAGAGCCATGGCCTGAAGTTAAACGCCAAAAAATGTATAGTCATACCCTTCGGGAAAAACAAGGTAACCCCAAGCTACCATATAGGTGGCAATCCACTAAGCACAGAAGAGGTTATCAGGGACCTGGGGACCCAGGTTGACAGTGGCCTTTCTTTGACACTCACGTTGCTAAAGTGCTTAGAAAGACCTTCTACATTGCCCACCTGATCATGAAGGGATTCACATCCAGATCTAGTGATGTCATTGTTCCCCTGTACTCTTCACTTATCAGACCAATGATCGAGTACAATGCCCCATTCGGGATGTATCTCACCCGACATCTGCAGCAATTGGAGAGACCCCAAAAGTTCCTCACCAAAAGGATAAAGGGACTCCAAAATCTGTCATATGCTGCCAGATTGAAGAAACTCCAGCTCTATTCAGTCGCATACCGTCTGCTCAAAGGTGACATGTGCCTGACATACAAGGCCATGTCCAACCCGGAATTAATGAACATGCTCCACCTCAAAAAATCCAAATCCACCAAAACCACTAGAGCAAGCGACTTAAACCTTAGCACGGATATAAATAGGAAGTGCTGGAGGGATAGATTTATCACTCAGAGACTCCCTATGCTGTGGAATAAAATCCCGGTCCATGTGAGGCAGAGCACCTCGCTGGCTCTGTTCAAGAGAAATCTTGACCTGTGGATGGGAGATCGTAGCTTTACCCCGGGAATCATCTCTGTGTCACTGATGGACAGAGGCACAACAAACTAATGGGCACAGTATTTTTTCATATAAGGGGTGGCGTAAGCCACAAAACTTTGGGCTAGGCTTATAAATGCCTTAGGGCAGATAGCCTAGTATAAACCTATGAACCTATGTCCCTATCAGACAAGATTGCAGAAGATACTTCAGATTTCTTGCAAGTTCAACCCATTACCAATTCTCTGCATTGCCCTTTGGCTTATCTACTGTGCCCAGAGTGTTTACGAAATGCCTGGCATCAGTAATCACCTTCTGCAGACTACACGGGATACAAATCTACCCATATCTGGACGACTGCCTGATCCAAGCGGACAGCAAGGACATACCACTGCAGCACCTGGCATTTGTAATAAAACTGTTGAACTTCCTGGGATACACAATCAACAAAAAGAAATCAAAACTAATACCCTCTCAACAAATTATTTTCCTGGGTGCCAACTTGGATACAACCACCCAGATGGCCTACCTCATGCCAGACAAGCAAGGGCAACTGTCTCAATACTTCAGAAAAATGGCAACTTACACCAGGATAACTGCAAGGAAAGTCCTGCAAGCTCTGGGATTCATGGCATATTGCATCCTACATATCCCATGTGCAAAGCTACATATGAGGAAACTTCAATGGTACCTAAAAAACTTATGGTCTCAACAAAGCCACAGCTTGGAAGCAATTATACCACTCATTCCATGCCTTCAAAAGGAATTTATGTGGTGGGCCCAAGCTTGCCAAAGAAACACAGGTCTTCCTTTCTGTGTACCTCAAGCAACTCAAATCATTACAACAGACGCCTCAGACTACGCCTGGGGAGCACACATGACAAATCAGTGCATTCAGGGAAAATGGGCACGAAAAGAGAAGCTCCTTCACATCAACCAAAAGGAAATGCTAGCCTGCAAAAGGCTGTTATGACCTTCAAAGACCTACTGCATCCAAGCCAGCTATTGATAAGGACAGACAACACCACAGAGATGTGGTACATAAACAAACAGGGGGGAACTCATTCATACCCCTGTGCAGGCATGCCATGACCCTATGGAACACAGCACTGGAATTGAAAATTCAACTACAGGCACAATTCCTGCCAGGGAAGGAAAACACACTGGCAGACAACCTAAGCAGAAATATGACAGATCCACACGAATGGAAGTTGCATCCTCAAATTTTCACAAAGATAACTCAGGCATGGGGACAGCCAGACATAGATCTCTTTGCTACCCACAGAAATTGCCAGTTGAAAAAATTTTGTTCAAGGACCTATCATCCACAGGCCTGGAAAGTCGACGCACTTTCCTTCAATTGGGCAACATTGACAGTCTATGCCTTCCCGCCTCTTCCTCTGCTGCCCAAAGTTCTATTGAAAGCCAGAGCAGAGAGGCCGAAAATGATTCTCATTGCTCCAGACTGGCCAAGGCAACACTGGTATCCGCTCCTGAAGAGCCTGACACATTTCCCACCATGGATCCTACCTCTAGTCCCTCTTCTGTTGTCCCAGCACAACTACAAAACTCTTCACAGCCATCTCAAAACTCTAAATCTAGCTGCATGGAGAATTCCTTGATTTCCCAACAGTTTCTCCTCTCCAAGGAGGTACAGGATGTCATCTTGGAGGCCAGAAGACCTTCTACTAGAAAGGCCTACTCCGCCAAATGGAAACGATTATGTGCCTGGAATCAAAAGAAGGGACAGAATCCTTGGGTAATAAATATACCTCAAATTTTATAGTACCTAGCTGAGATGTTAAACAATGGACTTTCCTTCTCCTCCATCAAGATCCACGCTTCAGCCATTTCTGCACAATACAACACAGATCCTCCTTTATTCTCCCATCCTCTCTTAAGGCAGTTCCTCAGAGGGGCAAAGAATATAAAACGCCCAAGGAAACTTACCAGTCCCTGCTTGGGACCTCAACTTCGTATTGGAAAAGCTGACCCTTCCTCCCTTCGAGCCAGCTTCTTCATCAGAATTACAGTACTTGTCATGGAAAACAGCCTTTCTTCTGGCTATCACCTCAGCTCGCAGGGTTTCGTAGCTACAGGCCCTCATGGCTGTGCAACCATTCATCATTTTCCATCAGGACAGAGTTTCCTTACGAACCAACCCTACCTTTATGCCAAATTTAGTATCCAGTGTAGCTTTGAATCAGACTATCCACTTACCTACCTTTTATCCTAATCCACAAAACAAAGGGGAAAGACTACTACATTCCTTGGACATTCACAGACAACTTCGTTATTATGTGGACAGGACAAAGCCATTCAGGAAATCTGAGCAACTCTTTGTGTCCTATGCTGCAGGTGCTCAAGGAAAGGCTATTTCCAAACAGACAATTTCAAAGAGGATAGCCCACTGCATATGCTTTTGTTACTCATTTCATGGAAAAACTGTGCCTGCATGCATCAGATCCCACTCCACCAGAGCCACAGCTACCTCTGCAGCCTTCCTCAGGGGGGGTCCCTACCAAGGATATTTTGGAAGCAGCCACCTGGAGTTCAGTGCACACTTTCTCCAAGCACTATCACCTCCCACTATATTCTAAATCTAGAGCGGGCTTTGCCACAGCAGTCCTGCAGAACATCCTAGCCCCTCCTAGTTCCACTTAGTGCCTACCACCCTTACTTAGCTTTGGGATTCTACCCATCTGTTATGACTGCAGCTGTATGCGCGATGAACATAGTACAGTTTTGTACCTACCATAAATGTAGATGTTCGAGTGCTCATACAGCTGCAGTCCAGGTTTCCCTCCCTCCAACCCCTCCTAGGACAGGCCTTATGAACAACCCTTTTCATATAACCTTTTGGGGTACTCTTTTATGGTGTATTTGCTTGCAACTACTGTTTTTGATTTATCAACATTGCATTTTTGCATAACATTATGTTTGCCTTCCTTCTGGGCGCACCTGACATCTGGGGCAAGAAAAATTGTGGTGTCGGTTGCCTCTTTTATACCTCTGCTGCACTGACGTCAGGGAGGAAGCGACGACAACCGACGCCGGACCTAGACTTTGGAATTCAGCCGACCGAGGACCCGCCTGATGGCAGGATAACCCATCTGTTATGACTGCAGCTGTATGAGCACTCGAACATCTACATTTATGGTAGGTACAAAACTGTACTTTCCCTCATTCAGGTGAACGTATAGCTCCTCAAACCCCAACGTATACTCCTCCTTCGACTTCCACTCAAGTCTCAAAGCCTATTACCCCGACAGCAGCTTCCCTCCCTCCAACTCCAGTAGTGGATCTCAATTTAGAACCAGCGTCGTCCTTGTGGCCTTCAGTGCACTGGGCATCGGGCTCTTCTTAGGCCAGTGGCTGTGCTGTTGGGGAGGGCATTCCTGGCTCCATGCTGATTTTTTTCTATGGCACCTTCCAGGGATGCTCTCGCTTATGGTTCACGGTCCTCTTGAGACTCCTGGTCTGGGGGCGGGCTCGTTGGGCGGGGTGTGACCCCGGTTCCGAGGTTGTCGTGCTTGGTTCCGGGCTCCCATCCCTCCCTGGGTGGGCCAGCCTTCCAGGCCATGGAGAGGGCGCTTGCCTCCACTGGCAAAGCTCGTTTGTCGGAGTCCTCTCCCCCCCTCTGTGCCGCAACTGCCACAAGCTTCAACTGCTGGACACCGGGCACAAGGGCCTCCGGTTTCTCCTCCTCAGGAGACCCCTCTTTGCAGTCTTCCCCAGAACCTCCCTCTGAGGAAGTACCCCGCAAAGGATCATGTAAGAGGAAGCACATGGACTTCACTGAGGAGTCATTGACTGAAGATACGGATTTTGATGATGGGGAAGAGTCCCCACGGTCACCCTCTGATGAGGTGTCCTTTGGCGACATCCTTGAGATCCTTTAGACAGAGGGGTGTCTGGAAGCCCTCTAATCCTTCCTCTGAGGAATCCGTATTCCTGCAGGCTTTTTTTGCCCGACCCCCTACCTCCTGGGTCACCTCGCCTACCGATTAGCTCATCCAGCTCATTGTGCCGTGTGCATGGAAGGCTCCTGACACCATGGAAGCAATACCTAAGAGATCAGATAAAATATCTCCCCCAGCTGAGCACCCCTATTGGTCACGAGGTCTTCCAGTAGATGCTATGGTGGTGGCAGCTGCTACTAAGAAGGATTTGGCAGAAGAGATCCAAACTGTCCATCCGCTCAACAAGGAGTCCCGGGCGATTGACAGACTAGGGAAGCGTGTATTTGCTTCACCGACCTTCGCCGTAAGGTCTTTGAACTATTTGGCACATTTTACCAGGCTTTAGTGAGATGTCATCAACCAGCTCTCTGAAACCTTGGCAAGCGCTGTTTCTGACGAAGTCCTTGATAATGTGCCTTCTCAGATAGCCACCCTAGAGTCCATTTCCAACTCTTCCATGCATCTTATTTCTCTCGCAACGGAAGGGGCCGCTAGAGCAGCAGTTGCAGGTATAGTTACCAGACGACATCCTTGGGTGCGCCTTTGTGGACTCCTTTAAGGCTTCCTTCATGAATGCCCCCATAGTAGCCGCTTCTTTGTTTGGCCCTAAAGTCAAGGATGCACTGGCAAGGTGCGAACAAGATGGCAAGACCCTGTCTGCCATTGGTCTCGGACACACCACTCCTCAGCGATTCTACTCCAGAAATCAGAGGAGCGGAAATATCTGGCACAAGAAGTCACAGGGTTCTTTCCAGGATGCACGTGCCGAGTTCTCCCCTAGAAGCAGAGGGGGAAACTCCAATAGAAGACTCCCCTTTTGGGGCAGAAGACGTCCGTGAAACCAGGGTTCCAGAGATTCTTTCTCTGGCCAACCCTATCAGCGTTCCTGAAGCGTTGCCCGACTGATCACCTGTGGAAGCAGTTGGGAGTCATTTCTCCTTATACCCCGCTGCCTGGCAAAAGATAACCAGCTCTTGGGTACAACAGATTATATCTAAAGGCTATCACATCCCCTTCCATCTTTGCCCAGTCTCATAATGAGTATTACCTGATGTTCCACCCAGTCAAAGGGAAACAGCAGCACACGAAATCCAAAAGCTGCTACAAAAAAAGAGTAATCCAGACAGTCCCCCAGACCAGATAGGATCCGGTTTCTATTGGAGGTTCTTTTTAGTGACAAAAAAGACAGGAGACTGGAGACCAATTCTGGATCTCAGTGCACTAAACAAATTTGTAAAAATAGAAATTCCAGATAGTCACAGTTCAGTCTCTCCTTCCTCTTCTGGAAGAAGACAATTGGATGTGCTCTGTACATCTTCAAGATGCGTATTACCACATAAAAATGGACAAACGCTCAAGAAGATACCTCCGCTTCCGTATAGGAGCCAGTCACTATCAGTTTCCACCATTGTCCTTCGGTCTCTCTACAGCCCCCAGAGTGTTGACAAAATGCATGGCAGTGGTTATTGCTCACTTGTGACTTTAAGGATTTCAGGCATTTCCATATCTAGACGACTGGCTCCTCACCGCCCCCACCAAGCGTCTACTGGAAGAAGCCCTGTAGTACACTCTCTTAACAGCTCGAAGCCTGGGAATCGCTATAAACTGGGAGAAATCCAGCACAACCCTAACTCAGTCTTTGGAATTTATAGGGGTACTGTTGGACACGAGAAATTGCACAGCATCCCTTCCAGAACACAGACTTCAGAGAATAAGACAAGTTCAACTGCTGCTCTGTCACCACAAATCCCTAGCTCAGTCTATACTCCGGCTGTTGGGGTCAGTGGCAGCCTCGATTACCATTGTTCCTCTAGCCAGATTCCACATGAGGTTCCTTCACTGGCTACTTCTCACTCAGTGGTATCCCCTACAACATCCTTTGTCTTTTCAGATAAGTGTAACTCAGAGATGCAAGCAAGATTTACTCTGGTGGATGTCTCGAAATCCCCAACAATGGTTTTGCCCTTTCAAAACCCATCAACCGATAGCCATGGTTGGTGATCACGGATGCCTCCCTGATGGGGTGGGGAGGGGCTATGTCAGGGGAAACTCGGTCCAAGGCGCCTGGTCAGAGATAGAGGCCCTTCTGCATATCATTGTCCTGGAACTGAGGGCGGTGCTTCTAGCGTTGCAAGCATTTCACTCCAGCCTTCCGTCAGGGACTATTGTGATCCACTCAGACAACATGTCAGTGGTCTGGTACATCAGCAAACAAGGGGGTACCAGATCTTACCCGTTAAGCCAAGAGGCCTTGAGAATATGGCAGTGGGTGATAGCTTACAACCACTTTCTGATTGCAGTGCACATTCCCGTGAGCTCCGACATGATAGCGGACAAATTGAGCAGGTGCATTCTACAACCTCACAAGTGGTCCCTCAATCCTCTGATAGTGGCAAAAATCTTCAACCACTGGGGCAAGCCTTGCTGCGACCTATTTGCCTCCCCAACCAACTACAAGTGCAGCAACGACTTTGCCCTGATCCCCCTCGGGGACAGTCACCAAGGGATGCTGTAGTCCACGCTTGGGCCTCTGGTCTTCTTTATGCTTATCCTCCTCTCCCCCTCATCTCCCAATTTTTAAAGAAAGTATGACAGTTGAAGAGCAAAGTGATCCTCATTGTTCCATATTGGCCCTGACAAGTCTGGTTTCCCTTCCTCTGGCCTCACCTGCTAGATCAACCGTGGATCCTCATTCCATCCCCAATGTTGATCTCCCATACGCAGGGTCTGATTCACCCCAATCTAACAACCCTGAAACTGACAGCTTGGTTTCTCCACTTCCAGTGATTGCCAGGCATGAAAACCTTTCGTCCCCTGTGCGCAGTATTCTTAATGCATCTCATAAATCGTCCGCCAGACTAATCTGTCTTAACAAATGGAAAAGGTTCTCTCTGTGAGCAGCAAATAAATAAATTAGACCCGTTGACAGCCCCAGTCTCGGTGGTATTGGATTACTTATCACACCTTTTCCACTCTGGGATGTCTACCTGTACTATCCGTGCACATTTAGCTGCCATCTCAAATTTTCATATTGGTTTTTCAAGATTCTTCACTTACGTCACACACACACTGTAAGACTTTCTTGAAAGGATTTATCCACCTAAAATCTCCCTTTAGAGAACCCGTACAACCTTGGGATTTGGCTTTGGTTCTACAAGCTGTAACAGCTCCCCCCTTTGAACCTCTTTGTTTTTGATTGCAATCACATTGACCAGTCAATTGTCAGAACTCCAGGCCTTATGCATCAAGCCTCCCTATCTTATCTTCCATAAGGATAGGGTATCACTGAGAACTAATTCTACCTTTTTACCAAAAGTGGTGTCAGAGCGATCTATCAATCAGTCTATTGACCTTCCAGTGTTCTTTCCTAACCATTCTAACAAGGGAGAGTATTGCTTACACTCCTTGGATGTTCATAGGCAATTATGATTTTATCTGGACAGAACAAAATCTACCCGTAAATCAGACCAACTGTTTTTGGCTTTTTCTGGACCTAGACTAGGTCATCCTATATCAAAAGTTACATTGGCTTCATGGTTGAGAAATTGTATAACCTTTATCTACAACAAAAACAATCTCACCTTGCCTCAGAGTCAAAGCACATTCTACAAGATCTATGGCAGCTTCAGCAGCTTTCCATGCTAAGGCTTCCCTCAATGATATTTGCTCAGCTGCAACTTGGGACAAACCTCATACCTTTATTCTTCATTACAAATTCGACTTGGCCTCCAGAGGTAGAGCATCCTTTGACTCCATGGTGCTCAGGAATGTCCTTCCATGAGGGCCACTCAGGAATACAGGTAGCTGGGGACTCTGTCCCATCAGTAAGGAATGAGCGAAGATATACAACATCAGATAAAGAGGTTATGTCTTACCATAACATTCCATCTGTGTTGTTGATCTTCGTTCATTCATTACTTCCCACCCTCCGTCCCCCATCTGGAGGTTCTTGGTTGATCTCATGTACTCCTTTCTTGTAGGTCTGTTATGACCAGAGGTAGCCTCTACGTTTATCTATCAACTTGCAAACACGATGTTGGGTAACAGGGAGCAGAGCATTCTGGGTAGGACCTTGGCTCGAGAGTTTTTGGCTGCCGCAAGCTTGATATTGGCTGGCATGGTTCTGAGGACGGAACCGATAACCTATCAGTAAGGAATGAACGAAGATCAACAACACAGATGGAACGTTATGGTAAGACATAACTTCTTTTGTGTGTGATATATGTGTGTGTATGTATGTATGGATATATATATATATATATATATATATATATGTATGTATATATATATATATATATATATATATATATATATATATATATATATGTATGTGTGTGTGTGTGTGCATTATTACAAAGACATACATTTGGAGCATTTCCCCCTGGGCCTCCACTGAAAATTGGCTTTGTTCCAAGTCGGATTTCCCGGTAAACAAATGTTAAATAATAATAGAATAAATTATTTAGGTGTATCCACTTGTGTTCATCTGTATTTTTTCCTAAGTCTGTTTAAATTCCATGCCTGCAAACCAGCCAAAAAAAAAAAAAAAAAAAAAAAAACTTTTTGTTCTTTACTTCACACTACAATCATTCAGAAAGGCCATCATCCAGGTGACAATGAAAGGAGTTTGATACCATTTTTCACCATACTGTGCCAGAAACAAACTTACTCCAGTGGACAGTGAGTCTGGCTTCACCATGCCCCCATAAGACCTGACTGCACACATTTAACGTAGACTTGAATTGTCCTTAGGCTGGGGCCTGCCATGATGTACTGTGATAAGGGATGGAATTCTTTTACTTTAATTAGCTTAACTTCTCCCTTTGGAGATTGTGGTTGCATACTACAGAAGCAGAAGGTGCACAATGTCAGCCCTGTGATGCATGCATGCTTTTCTGTATGTGCCAATGTCTGTCTTTGTGCTAGCTATGCACTCCCTGGTATACACCAAGTCCTTGCTGTAACTTTCTGTTGTGTTACAACAGTGGACCAGTCAGCTTCCGTCTCCACAAGATGAGCAAGCTGGCAGTGGGTGTTCATTCCTATCTTCTTTTGCTGGGTTATGTATTACCAGGAATGCTGTCTGAACGAAAGTCCCCTTGGTTGTAGTGAGGAATTTAGCCAGATTTTTTTGACAAAGGTTAAAAAGAATGGGCTTTAAGACACAAATTTCAAACAGCTGACTGACTATGGACCTTCCTTCCTTGCCTGAATAAACTCAGTATTTTCACTTCCCACTTCCAACCTAACTGGAGAACTAAATACTGAGGTTTTTGTACAGACTTGCCAGTAATTTGCTCCTAACATCCAGTAAGCTCACTACAGCTGGATTTAGTGAAATGAGTATGGCATGTTACCAAGTCCATCCAGGAGTGCCTGTACCCTAGCTCCATAACATACCTCTCATCCCGCAGGGGAAATAAATCAGGGTTAAAACCCCAGAAAGTTATGGATGACTAATTCATATAAATTATCATTTAAAAAAGTTAATGTTTCGGTCTGAAAGGCTGGATCAGCTGTTAAACCGGTATGAGGGTACCCCATGAAAGGCTGGATCAGCTGTTAAACTGTTGTGAGCGTACCCTGTGCTCAGAGTGATTAAGAAAAAGGACTGTAGTGCAAATGGTGATTGTAAGACAGAAAGAAAGAGAGTGGGACAGGGAAAGAAACAGGAGAGATGGGAATTGTTCAGAAATCGTTCGTATCCAAATGTGAAAAAGGGTCACTTTTCCATAACAATGTAATGATCTAGTGTTGCCAATCTTCATTTATCCTTGATCTTTGAGGACCCTGTTCCAATCCTCAGAACTGGCTGAGCCTTTACACAGCTCACACGAGCCAAAAACTCTCGAGCTAAGTCTCTACCCACAATGCCCCTCTCCAGATTATCTCAGATATCATTTACCACTCTTGTTGCAGGACGCATCAGCCAGATTCTCTCACAAGCTAAGTGAAATTTCATATTTTTTCTTTGATTTTTCCTGGTTAATCTTGTATATTCTTTGTCTGTACTACTTCTACTCATCTTGTTTTTCCTTATACTTTTCTCTCACCTTTCTTTGTTGAGTGAGTGTGCTGTTTTACTATACGGTATTCTTTCTCTACCATCGTTGGTAACTCCTTTTCTCTCTGTCTACCTCTTTAGGTAATTTAGGCCTACCATTGTTTGTAGTTTTCCTTTCCTTTTGTGTGCGTATGCATGTGTGTGTGTGATTGCTGCCTGTTGACCTTTCATTTTTTTTTTTTTTTTTGTGCCTGTCAGTGTGGTAGATAAATCAAAAGGAGCTACTGGCTTTAAACAGTGCCAACATTGTGGACGGAAGGTGTCCAGTTCTGATGAGCATTCTTCCTGTGTGTATTGCTTGGGCCTGGCTCAGCTTCAACAAGACTGTACAATTTGCCAAGCATTCAGTAAGTGGCCTTAGTCGAAAGAAAAAATAAATTAATATTAAAAGGTCTAATTAAGTCCTCTTTTGAGGAGACTCTTTTCCCAATCTTGGGCTTAAGAAAAGTCACTCGGTGCTGGCATCCCCATATAGCTCTGGCAGCGAAAAAGCATACGTTTTTGGCTCCCACTGCTCCAGCGGAACCAGCGACAGAAAACTATTGGAACCAACTACCTCGACACCATCTACTATGGCACCACAGACCTGAGTGTCCATCACATTGGTATCAACTCCACCTACTACACTTCCAGAAATATTGGAACCACCATGGGTACCAAAAGCAAATATACTTACTGCACCCAGGACAAGGTATTCACCCTCTATTGACCCCTTTGTGGGACAGCTCCTGAGTCCTTTTCTTGACAGTCCAGAATCCCCCTTAGGTTTCTCTGTCCATTCCTCCAGGAGTCTGACTGAAGTCAACGTTGTGAGGTTGGTGGATCAGCTCCTAGTGGCTAGGGGTCTTTCTATCCCTTCCCAGACCCCACTTTCCTCTGGAGATGGGGCTGTCTCTCCCAGGACCCCACCAAATTTTCCTTCTTTAACCTCCTTTGAGGGCTTAGGGCTTACAACTCTGATCCCTCTGGTTCCAGCTGCTCTGGTGTCTACAGCCTTTCCCCCTTCGGTTTTAGGATCTGCCTTGACTTCCTTAGTTCCATCAGAACCAACGGATTCCTGGGGATGTAGCTCCACTGTCGAGTCTGAGGGTTCAGGATCGGCTCCAGTTTTTGTAAATTCGGGATCATCCTTGACTCTCGGGCCTCGGCTGATGTGGGTTCTACCTCATCTTCTGCTTCAGGGGTAGGTCTCTTGGAGTGGGGTATGACCTCGGTTCTGAGGTTGTCCTTCTCTGTTCTAGGCTCCCGTCCCTCATCGGGAGGCCTGCCTTCCAGGTAATAGAGAGAGCATTGGCCTTTGTAGGCTCTCAGCTGGCCTCTTCCTTGTCGGCATTTTATCCCAGCCTGGAGAGCGAGCACCTAAGTTGCAAGATACCTCTATGCAGGGCCCCTTTTCTTCCGAGTCCTCCTCAGAGATTCCCACTGAGGAGCCACCCTGGAAAAGATGTGCAAGAGGAAACACTTAGATTCCTCTGAGAAATCTGTCACAGAAGAGACTGACTTTGGTGATGGGGAGGGTTTTCCTGGTCAACCCCAGAAGATGTCTCCTTCTGAGATATTCCAAAGATTCTGAAACAGAGGGGTAACTGGAAGCCCAATGAACCTACTTCTGAGGAGTCGGTGTACTTGCAGGCTTTTGTTGCTTGCCCATTTACTTCTTGGGTGACCCCTCCTGCTGATGATCTTACTAAATTGATCACGCAGTGGGCTTGAAAGGCTCCTGCCTCTGTAGAGCTAATTCCCGGAGACTTCGCAAAATACTGTCAGCTACACAAGGCCACCAGCATTGGACTAAGGGGTTAGTGGTAGATGCTATGGTGGTGGCGGCGGCCACCCAAAAGGAGTTAGTTGAAGAGAGTTCCATTGTACATCCCCCTAATCAAGAGTGAACGGCGGTGGACAGATTCATGTAGCAGTTGCACACATCATCAACCTTTGCTTTAAGGTCCTTAAATTTTATGGCATATTTTACAAGGATCCAGAGGGATCTGATCAAGGAGTTATCAGATACCCTAGCAGGAGCTGTGTCTGAGGAGGTCCAGGATAAAGTAGCCTCCCAGATAGCCCCTTCGAGTCTATTTCCAGCTAGTCCATAAGGCTCATTGTGCATGCAGCCGATGGGATGATGAGAGCAGTCGGTTCAGGCATTGCCATAAGCTGTCACGCCTAGTTGCACTTGTATGAGTTTGCAGAGCCACTTAAGTCTTCCTTAGTCAATACTTCTTTTCACGGATCTTCCTTATTCGACCCCAAAGTCAAAGAAACTCTAGCCAGGTGCAAGAAAGCTGGAAAGACCCTGTCTGCAGTGGGCACACATTTTTCTGCTCCCCAGTGGTCCTACTCTAGGAGAATCAGAGGAGTAAGAAGATGTGGTCCAAAAAATCCCAAGGGCCTTTTCAGGACACACATGGTGGTGGCTCCCCTTGGGGAAGTGGGGGGAGCTCTAATGGAAGACGCCAACCCTCTGGCAGAGATGGGCCGCTAAATCAGTGTTCCAGAGAGTCTTTCTCTGGGCAGCCCTACCAGTGCTCCTGAAAGGGGGCCCAATTGCTTACCTAAGGAAGCAGGCGGAGAAAGATTTTATCTGCACTCAAGAGCCTAGCAACAAATAACTTCAGATACTTGGATGCAAAGGATCATTGCCAGAGGTTACCATATTCCTTTCACTGTCATTCCAAGATCAAGATTCCCTGATATTCCAACCAATCACAGGGATCAAGCAGCTTTGGTGATTCAAAAGCTGCTAGAAAAGAATCATCCAAGAAGTCTCACCAGACCAGACAGGGTCTTTCTGGTGCCAGAAAAGACAGGTGACTTGAGATCAATTTTAGATCTCCACCTTCTGAACAAATTTGTTCAGCAAGCAAAATTCCAGATGGTCACAGTTCAGTCTGTACTACCCTTCTTAGAGGAGCATGAGTGGATGCACTCTATGGATCCTCAGGATGCATATTGCCACATAAAAGTGGACAAGCACTTCAGAAGGTTCCTCTGCTTTTGGCTAGGAGTTTCAGTTCAGAGTGCTGCCCTTTGGCCTCACCACAACCCACTGGGTGTTCACCAAGTGTTTGGCAGCAGTAACATCTCACTTGAGACTGCATGGATTCTAGTTTCCTTACCTAGAAGACTGGCTCATCACCACTCCAACCAGGCATCTGCTGCTTCAGGCAACAGATTTCATTCTGCAGCTGTTCGCTTGTCTGGGCATTACAGTGAATCAATCAAATCTCAGCTAAGTTGGACTCTAGTTCATAGGAACACATCTGAATACCATCTCTTGTTTAGCTTCCTTTCCTCTTCACAGGCTACAGAAGGTAAAATCCCAAGTAGCAGCCATTCTGTCCAACGACAAGGTCCCTGCCCTTTTAGTCCTTCAAACTTTTGGGTCCTTGCCAGTGACCATTACCTTAGTTCCACTAGCAGGATTTCACATGCAGCTACTACAGTGGCTTCTGGCAACCTAATGGTCCATCCTGACCCATCCAGTCATGCATCCAATTTTAATCACCAGTCATTGCAAGAAGGACTTTTCCTGCTGGATGGAATCCGAGGAGATTCTCTTAGGTCTCCCTTCGTTCAACCTCAGCCCAAGGTTATAGTGACCACGGACACCTCCCAGATGAGGTGGGGGCGGTATTATCTGGGCAGAACAGTCCAAGGCACTTGGACCCTGATGGAGGCCAATCTGCATATTAGTGTTCTGGAACTGAAAGGATTGCTGTTAGTGTTGCAAGTCTTCCAGGCTGTCCTCCCTGTAGGAATGATTGCAGTTCAATCAGACAACATGTCAGTAGTCTGGTACATCAACAAATGGGGCAGAACCAGGTCCTACCCCCGTGTCGAGAAACTCTGAGTGTGGCAATGGGCGATATCCTCCAACAGCTTTCTGATAGCAATGCACATCCCACGGAGCACAAACATGATAGCGGACAAACTGAGCAGATGGATCCTCCTGCCTCATGAGTGGTCTCTCGATCCTAGAGTGGCGAAGGAGATTTTCAACCGTTGGGGCCAGCCTTGCTGCGACCTATTTGCTTCTCCTCTGACCAAGTGCAGCAGCTACTTCTCCTTAATTCACCGTCAGGGGGAGTCCCCAAGAGATGCGATTCACGATTGGCCCTCGGGACTACTGTATACCTTTTCCCCCTTTCCACTGATTCGTCTCTTCTTAGAGAAAGCCATCAGGTTGAAGATCAAGGTGATCCTCATTGCCCTCTTTTGGTCTCATCAAGTCTACTTTCCTTTTCTGTGGCCTCACCTAATTCACTGTCCTTGGACTCTGGACCCAGTTTTGTATCTTCTGTCTCACCCACAAGGACTAGTTTATCTCCCTCTTCAGAACCTCAAGCTTACAGCTTGGTTCCTCCAGTTCCATTAATCGCCAGGCGGAAAAATTTATCTTCAATCCAAAAAATTTTATTGGCTTCTCATAAACCTTCCACCAGGAAACTTTACCACAACAAGTGGAAAAGATTTTCTATTTGGGCACACAGTAATGGGCTTAATCTTTTCTCTGTACCAATTGAAAAAATAATATTGAGTTTTTAGCTGCGCTTTTCAAACAAGGAGCCTCTGCTTCTACTGTTAAGGTCCAAATAGGTGCTATTTCCAATTTCCACAATGGCTTTGAAGATCATCCTATAATTTCCCATTGATTGTGTAAAGTGTTTATGAAAGGAACCTTGCTGTTGAAACCACCTTATAAGGATCCTCTAGCTCCTTGGGATCTAACTATGGATGTTCTTCGTATTTCACTGTTGCAGTCATTACATTTGGGTAATCTGCTGGCAGGTTGCCCTCTGTCGGCCTGATTAACAAAGTCTTGGGTCCTGCGTTGGTTGCTATCCCTTCTTCCATGATGTCAGGTCATCAGGGGTATAAAACATGCAGCCGACACCATTTTCACCAGTCTTCCTTGCCGCGCGGTGCCCAAAGCAGAAGCAGTTCGCAAGTGCCGGTCGGCCGACTCATGAAATTTTCATTTTCGAGTTTCAGAACCAAAGTTTTCAACCTAAAGCTAAGTACCCTGTTGGGGAAACGTTTTCTTGCTCCTTACCAATGTCAGTAAAAGTTAATAATTGTATTACTTGTGGGAAGCAAATACCTCATAAGGATTTTCATTTGTACTGTATTCCTTGCCTAGGCCCTGACCACAACATGCCTTGCTGCCGGTTTTGTGCTAAATTTAATCAACGCACTATTAAGCATCGGTATATTTATGCATCAAAATATTTTGGCTCAAGATTTAACTATCCAGAAATGTCATCTGTTAGCAATACGACTACCGGAATACACAAAAAACGCAAAGAAAAAGACAAAGACAGACCGTCGAGGTCCAAAACCAACGATGAAGCTTCTCTCCTAAGCCAGTCGCCGGTTCGCCATTGCTCAGTGAGGCGCTTTCACAGCCCCTGATACCCGCTACTTTTGATTTGCAGGCCTCTACTGAGACCCATTTGGAGTCCGGTATGCTGCGAGATGCTTTAAGTATTGAACCCACGGATGTCTTTACCTTAGATGGGTCCGGAGCCACTGAGCAGGCACCGGTTTCTGAGGGTGTTTTCAGGCCTAAAGATTTGTATATTAAACCAACGCCATCTTCAAAACCTAGGCCAAAATCAACTTCTATGTCCAAAAAAATGACGCTTGGGCCACGTGCACAGGCCCCTATGCCTAAAAAGCAAATGATCGAAATGGCTGAGGATTTAATTACCTTGATCAGGGGTTCCCATCCCCCTCCTGCTAAGAGGCCTAGGCAAGGCACTGTCTACGAGTCATCAGAGCAGGTTTCTGTTTCTTCTGATTCCTCTTCTGATCAGGAATTATCTATTCCATCTTATGAGGACTCTGATGCAGAAGATTACATCTCTTCTGCCTCTCCTCCTGAGGATTTTTCTTTTGGAGAAACTTTGCATACCTTAAGGGAACACTTTCATTGGGAGAGTCAGGACTTCTCAGAATCCTAAAAAGAGGCTTGGGGATTTCCTTCTTCTACCTCAGCATAGGCCTTTGGCTATACCTCCTGTTCTAGACATTGCTGATGTTTTCTCAGAATCCAGCATGGCTCTTGATTCCCTGCCTCCAGCTCCTAGTAAGCCAGACAGATATTACAGGGTTCCTGACACCCACAAATTCCTTTTTAAAAACCCTACTGCTGACTTTTTGAAACCATTTCTCAGGGTCCCAAGGGCATTAAGGCTTCTACTGCTAAAAATCCTACCCCTTCTGATAGAGATTCCAGGGCGCTGGATAGATGGGGTAAGAAGGTTTACACGTCTGCAACCTTGGCAGTCAGAGCTTTAAACTGACAATTTCATATGCTTAAATATCAGCAGCATGTCATGGGCTTACTTAAACAGAAAATGATGTTGATTTCTGACTGTGTGGAAAATAGAGTTGCAAGATTTATTGCATTCAGCTGAACAAGTTGGAAAGCATACTTTGCAATGTGGTTTTGATTCCTTGGAGGAGGCCTCTTGCAGGGCTGCTGTAACTGGATCTGTGATAAGCAGGCATGCTTGGCTCAAGGAGCAAAATCTGCCTGATCATGTTAAAGCAAAATTGTTGGATGCTCCTTTACAACAGGACAGTCTATTTGGTAATAAGGCAGAAGATGTTTTGAAAAAGATGGAAGACAAAGCTAAATCTATGCAAACTGTAAAAGATTTCCTACAAGTGCAGCCATCCAGGTTCAGTAGGCACTGGCCTACTAAGAATTGGTCCTTTCCAGTACCCACCAGAGTCGCTCAGGTCAAACCCAGACACTCCAAAGGCTCCAGGTTTCAGTCGCAAGAAACTTACAGAACAAAACAATGGGGTGATCCCACCTACAAATCTGGAAGTAACAAGGCACCTTCATACGGTAAACAGTCTCAATGACTTTCCTCTGTAATCACCAAGCACTTATCTTTTGGCAGCCCCTTTGGGGGGAAAACTGACACTTCATTCACGAAATTGGCAACTAATTACCCAGGACAAGTGGGTTTTAAATATAGTATCCCAGGGATACAGATTTCATTTCCACACGTTGCCAGTCCAAAACGGATGGCCAGATCTGCCTCCAAATCAGTGGGCAGAGGCCCAGAAACAAGTTATGTCTCTCATGAATATGGGGGCTATCCAACCGGTACCAGAAAAGGAAAAGGGACAAGGTTTTTATTCAAGACTTTTCCTGGTACCCAGAAAAGACAAATCATGGCGTCCAATTCTGGACTTATCCATTCTAAACACTTTTCTGGACATTCCAAAATTCAAGATGCTGACTCTACAACAGTTACTGCCTACGCTAGGCAATGATTCCTAGTTGGTAACTCTAGACTTAAGAGGCTTACGTGCATATCCCAATCAGAGAATCTTGCAGAAGATACCTCCGCTTCAAAGCAGGCTATTTGCATTACCAGTTCTCTGCACTGCCCTTTGGCTTATCTACTGTGCCTAGGGGCTTCACAAAATGCCTGGCACCAGTAATTGCATTTTGCAGACAAAGAAACATTCAAATTTATCCTTACCTGGACGATTGTCTAATTCATGCAGAAAACAAGGACAGTCTTCTAAAGCATCTGGCGTTTGTAAAAAAGGCTTCTAACTTGTCTAGGGTACACCATAAAGGAAAAAAAAATCACAACTGGTATACTCTCAAATAATTACATTCCTGGGTGCAAGCTTGAATACAACTGCACAGATGACTTACCTCACGCCAGAAAAACAAAATCAATTGATGACTTACTTCAAACAAGTGACCACAAAAACCCAGATGTTCATCGTGTTTCACTGTTGCAGTCATGACTTAGGGTTCTCCCCTGCCGGCAGGCAGTCCTCGGTCGGCCAGAATCCCAAAGTCTGGGTCTGGCGTCGGCCGCTCAGCCATGCTCCCTGACGTCAGAGTGCCAGGAGTACAAAGCTGACAGCCAACGCCATGTTCTCCAGTCTTTCTTGCCGTGCGGTGATAGCAGTTTGCAAGTGCCGGTCGGCTGACTCCTGACAATTTTTTCTAACGTACTTCAGTCCGAAGACTTTCTTCTCCTACTAAAAGCTAAGTACCCCGTTGGGGAAACTTTTTTCTTACTCCAGTCCGATGTCAGAAAAAGTTAATAATTGTATTTCATGTGGGAAGCAAATACCTCATAAGGATTTTCATTCTTATTGTATTCCTTGCTTAGGCCCTGACCACGATGTAGCTAGTTGTCGGTTTTGTGCTAGATTCAATCAGCGTACGATTAAACGAAGGTACGATTTTGCATTTCATTACTTCGGTAGGCGTTTTAATTACAAAATGTCATCGGATACGGTTCCGGCTACCAGAATTCACAAACGACGCAAGGATAAAGACAGGCCTCCGAGGTCCAAATCAGACAATATTGTACAAGCAGAGCCAGCTTCAGGTTCGGCAGTCGTCAGTGAGGCACTTTTGCAGCCCCTGTCATCAGCCATTTCGGAACCGATGGCCGAAACGGACTCCCACGAGGAGCCAACTAGGCCTTTGAATATTTCTGTTGCAGGACCTTCGGACAATGCTCCTTCGGATGGGTCCAGAGCCGCTGTGCAGGTTACCGGCTTCCGAAGGGGTTTTCAGGCCTACTCCGCTTCTAATAAAGGCAAAGACAAAGGCAAAGACTCCTTCCAAATCAAAGACTGCAGCCCAGGCCTGTTCTGATCCGGCACCCAAGTCTCAGAAACAGTTACTTAAGATGGCAGAGGACTTACTATGATTAGGGGTTCACATCCCCCTCCAGATAAAAGGCCAAGGCAGGAAGTGTATTATGACTCCTCTGATCAGGCTTCTGTTTCTTCAGTTTCTTCTTCTGACCAGGAATATTCTTTCCCTCCTTATGAGGATTCTGATGCTGAGGAATCCATTCCTTCAGCTTCTCCCCCTGAGGATTTCTCTTTTGGGGAAACTTTGCATGAAATGAGGGAACATTTTCACTGGGAAGGACAGGAGTACTCTGAATCTAAGAAAAGACTAAGGGATTTTCTTCTTCTTCCCCAACATAGACCCCTGGCTATTCCTTCTATTTTGGATATTGTGGATGATGCTTTTTCGGAGGCTAACTTAACTCCTGACTCTTTTCCTCCAGCTCCTGTTAAGCCAGACGGATATTATAGGGTCCCTGATTCCCACCAGTTTTTATACAAGAATCCTACTGCTGAGCCTGAAACCATTTCTCAGGGTCCTAGGGGGTTAAGGCCGCTTCTGCTAAAAACCCCATTCCCACTGAGAAGGATTCCAGATCTTTAGAAAGATGGGGCAAAAAAGTGTACACTTCTGCTACTTTATCAGGGCTTTAAACTGTCAGTTTCATATGCTGAAATGCCAGCAATTTCTTTTGTCTGTTTTAAAACAAAAGCTAACTTCCATTTCCGCCTGTGCAGATGATAAGGAATTACATGACTTAATGCATGCCACTGAACAAGTTGGAAGCATGGTTTACACTGTGGATTTGATGCCTTGGAGGCTTCTTGTAGGGCTGCTGCCTCTGGCACAGTCATTAGAAGGCATGCGTGGTTAAAGGAACAAAACTTGCCAGATCAAGTAAAAGCTAAATTATTGGATGCTCCTGTTCAGCATAATGTTTTGTTTGGATCTAAAGCTGAAGAGGTGATAAAGAAGATGGAGGACAAGGCAGAATCCATGCAAACGGTTAAAGATTTCGGTTAAAGATTACAGCCACCCAGATTTAGTAGGAATTGGCCTACAAAAAATTGGTCCTTTCCCAATTCAGACAGGCCTCAAAGGGGTAGATACAGACGCTCCCGAGGAAGGCCTCAAACGCAAGCCTGTTATAGACCAAGACAGTGGACTGCTTCCACCCCTAGGGGAGGAGAGGACAGGTCGCAAGCTCATAGAAAACAGACTCAATGACTCCCTCGGTTGGGCTGCAGGAACTTCTTGCCTGGAAGCCCCTCTCGGAGGAAAACTTTCTCTTTTTCACCTAAATTGGACTCATATAACCCAAGACAAGTGGGTTCTGGATGTGGTTTCAAGAGGTTACAAATTCCATTTTCATACCCTATCAAGACCAAGCGGATGGCCAGATCTTCCAAAACATCAATGGTTAGAGGCCTTAAACCAGGTGGAAACTCTCTTGGCTATGAAAGCCATAGAACTGGTTCCACTTTCAGAGATGGGACAAGGTTTTTACTCAAGGCTCTTTCTAGTCCCCAGAAAGCAAAATTCATGGAGACCCATTCTGGATCTGTCAGTCTTGAACATTTTTCTCGAGATACCAAAATTCAAGATGCTTACTCTACAGCAGCTACTTCCAATGCTGACCAAAAATGCATGGATGGTAACTTTGGATTTAAAGGAGGCATATTTACACATTCCCATCAGGCAGGAATGCAGAAAATACCTCAGGTTCAAGGCTGGATCGAGGTACTATCAATTCTCTGCGCTGCCCTTTGGATTGTCTACTGCGCCCAGGGTCTTCACCAAATGCCTGGCTCCAGTAGTAGCTTATTGCAGACTCAAGGGAATTCAAATTTACCCTTATCTGGACGACTGTCTTATTCAGGCAGACAGCAAGGATGTCTTACTCCAGCATCTAGAATTTGTTCAGAATCTTCTCAAGTTCCTGGGATCACTGTAAACATAAAAAAGTCAAATTTGACTCCCTCACAACAGATAACTTTTCTGGGTGCTCTTCTAAACACAACAACCCAGGTGGCATTTCTGACATACGAAAAATAATTACAGCTGGCTTCAACTTTCAAAACCTTGGCAACATTAACTCAGCTATCTGCAAGGAAATTACTGCAGGGTCTGGGTTACATGGCCCCCTGCATCCTTCTCGTACCATATGCAAGACTACATATGAGGAAAATATAGTGGTACCTAAAATGTGTATGGTCTCAGCATTGCCACAGTTTAGACATACAGATCACCGTCCTGCCTTGTCTTCAAAAGGAATTCCTTTGGTGGTCCAAGGCATGTACTCTAAACAAAGGTAAACCCTTCAGTCTGCCTCCAGCCACTCCGATACTAACCACGGACGCCTCAGATTATGCATGGGGAGCCCATTTTCAGAGCAACTGTCTGCAGGGCCTTTGGAAAAAGGATCAGAAGCACCTGCATATAAATTTAAAGGAAATGTTAGCCGTTCAAAACGCTCTGTTGACCTTCAGGAATCTTCTACAACCAGGACAACTACTGATACGGACAGACAACACCACAGTTATGTGGTACATAAACAAGCAAGGGGGATCTCATTCCTATCCCCTTTGCAGACTAGCCATGAATCTATGGAACACAGCTCTAGCTTGCAAACTGGACCTTCAAGCTCAGTTTCTACCAGGGAAGCAAAACTTCATGGCAGACAGTCTGAGCAGAAACCTGTCGGACCCACACGAATGGATGCTGGACACCGAAATATTCAAGATGATTACAGCAGTCTGGGGATGTCCTCACATAGACCTCTTTGCATCCCACCTCAATCATCAACTACAGATTTTTTGCACCAGGACATTCCACGAACTAGCTTGGAAAGTGGATGCACTATCATTCAGTTGGAGAAACCTCTCGGGGTATGCCTTCCCACCTCTACCTCTTTTTCCACGGGTGTTATTAAAGATCAAACAGGACAAGCCCAAGATGATAATCTTGCTGGCCCCAAATTGGCCTCGACAGTTTTGGTACCCAACACTGAAAAACCTTTGTCTGGAGCCCCCTTGGGTTTTACCACAGACTCTGAACCTTCTGTCCCAATACCAGGGTCAGGTTCTGCACTCCCATGTCAAAACTCTCAGCCTGGCGGCCTGGTTAATCCAGGATCTAGGATTCATTCTCTCCTACCCAAGCAGGTTATGGATGTCATTTTAGAAGCCAGACGTCCTAGCACTAGAAAATCTTATGCAGGAAAATGGAAAAGATTTTGCTCCTGGATGCAGGTTCAGGATTCAGATCCTCTTATTCCTAACATTCCTCTGATTTTACTTTACCTGACAGACCTCTTACATAAGGGTCTCTCTTTATCTTCCATAAAGACACATGCCTCTGCTATTTCTGCTCATTATAATACAGACCCTCCAATCTATTCCCACCAGCTCATGAGACAGTTTCTCAGTGGAGCTAAGAACTTAAGGCCCCCTAGATCTCCACCCATTCCTGCTTGGGATCTCAACTATGTTTTGGAAAAACTCACCTTACCTCCTTTTGAGCCTGCTGCCACATCTGACATCAAGTTTTTATCTTGGAAAACAGCCATCCTGTTAGCTCTGACCTCTGCCAGGAGAGTTTCGGAGTTGCAAGCTCTCATGGCTGTGGAACCTTATATTATTTTTCATCAAGACAGGGTGTCTTTAAGGACTAATCCTACTTTCATGCCTAAGGTGGTTTCCAAAGTGGCTTTAAATCAAACTATTCACTTGCCAACTTTTTTCCCCACTCCTCAAAATAAGGGGGAAAGGATCTTGCATTCCTTGGATGTACACAGACAATTACGTTTTTACCTGGACAGAACCAAGGACATCAGGAAATCAGAGCAATTGTTTTTTTCTTATGCGTCGTTCCCAAGGTAAAGCCATTTCAAAACAGACCATTTCTAAATGGATTGCTTATGGAATCAGATTTTGCTATTCACACCATGGAAAGCAAATCCCAGGGAGTATAAGGACTCACTCTACCAGAGCTGCTGCCACTTCAGCTGCCTTCCTCAAGGGAGTTCCTACCAAAGACATTTTGGAAGCTGCAACTTGGAGTTCAGTGCATACTTTTTCTAAGCACTACAATCTACCTCTCTACTCTAAGTCTAGGGCAGGCTTTGCTTCTGCAGTCTTGCAGGGCCTTTTAGCCACCCCCTCTACTTTATGACCACCTCACTTTTATTCTGCTTTGGGATTCAACCCTATAGTCATGACTGCAACAGTGAAACACGATGAACATAGTACAGTTGTGTACACTTACCATAAATGTAGATGTTCGAGTGTCTTCACTGTTGCAGTCTGGGTTACCCTCCCTCCTGTCCCCTCTTATTTTTTCTTTTGTGTGGTTCCCTTCTTCTGAGGTGTATTTGCAAAGGGTATGGGATCTTACTCATTTTGGAACACCTGACATCTGGGGCAAGAAAAACTGGAGAACATGGTGTCGGCTGTCAGCTTTGTACTCCTAGCGCTCTGACGTCGGGGAGCATGGCTGAGGGGCCGACACCGGACCCAGACTTTGGGATTCTGGCCGACCGAGGACTGCCTGCCGGCAGTGGAGAACCCTACAGTCATGACTGCAACAGTGAAGACACTTGAACATCTACATTTATGGTAAGTGTACACAACTGTACTTTATCTGCAAGACAAATTCTGCAGGCCTTGGGGTTCATGGCTTCCTGCATTCTAATAATTCCATATGCAAGACTGCATATGAGGAAACTTCAATGGTACCTAAAAAGCTTATGGAGTCAACATTGTCACAGCCTGGAAACAATGATTTCTATCATTCCTTGCCTGCAGCAAGAGTTCCTATGGTGGGCAGAGGCCTGTCACCAAAACAAGGGACTGTCATTCATTCCACCCAAACCCTGACTACAGATGCATCAAATTATGCTTGGGGGCGCATCTGACAGGGAGATGCATTCAGGGCCAATGGAACCCAGATCAAATGCATTTACATATCAACCAGAAAGAGATGCTAGCTGTACAGAATGCTCTGACAGCCTCCAAAGACTTTCTTCATCCAGGACAACTACTGATAAAGACAGACAACACCACAGTCATGTGGTACATAAACAAGTAGGGGGGGGTACCCATTCCTACCCCCTTTGCAGACTAGCCATGGCTTTGTGGAACACGGCCTTGACTTACCAAATACATCTACAAGCTCAATTCCTGCCAGGAAAGCAAAATACTCCGGCAGACGAACTAAGCAGAAATCTTTTGGACCCACACGAATGGAAACTGGATCCACAAATCTTCCGCATGTTGACACGCAAATGGGGGAGCACAGACATGGATCTTTTTGCCTCACCCCAAAACTATCAGTTGGGCAAATTCTGCACAAGAATTCATCACAAAAAAGTTTGGAAAGTGGATGCTCTGTTCTTCACCTGGAAAAAACTATCAATCTATGCCTTCCCCCCTCTGCCTCTGCTCTCCAAGGTCTTACTAAAAGTCTAACAGGAAAAACCAAAAATGATTCTGATTGCTCCAGACTGGCCTCTCCAACACTGGTACCCGCTCCTACTCAATATGTCATACCTTCCTCCGTGGTACCTGCCTCAGATACCTTATCTACTGTCTCAGCAAAACTATCAAATTCTACACACTCATCTCCAAACTCTGAACCTTGCAGCATGGCTAATCAACTAATTTCACCAGTTACATATCTCAGCAAACCTGTGATGGATGTCATTTTGGAGGCTAGAAGGCCTAGTACTAGAAAATCTTATGCTGATAAATGGAAAATATTCTGTGCCTGGAACCAAGCACAAGGAATAAGCACAGCAATGCCCAATATTCCTCAGATTCTACAATATTTAACTGAGATGCTTCACAAGGCCCTATCTTTTTCCACCATAAAAATCCATGCCTCTGCCGTTTCAGCTCATTACAACACAGAGCCTCCCCTCTTTTCATATCCCCTGCTAAAGCAGTACCTCATAGGGGCCAAAAATTTAAGACCTCCCAGGAGAGCACCAACTCCTGCATGGGACCTCAATTTTGTGTTAGTAAAACTTACTTTACCTCCTTTTGAACCAGCTACTGCTGCAGACATAAAATTTCTTTTTTTGGAAGACGGCTTTTCTTTTAGCAGTCACTTCAGCTAGAAGGATTTCAGAACTACAGGCTCTCATGGCAGTGGAGCCTTTTATTATCTTTTACCCGGACAGGGTGGCTCTCAGGACCAATCCATCCTTTATGCCTAAAGTGGTATCTAGTGTGGCTCTTAATCAGACCATTCATCTGCCAACGTTTTTCCCAAACCCACAGAACAAGGGTGAGTGGATTTTGCATTCATTGGATATATACAGGCAACTACGATTTTACTTAAACAGGACAAAATCTCTAAGAAAATCTGAACAATTACTGGTGGCATTTGCTGCAGGGGCAGAGTGAAAGGCTATCTCAAAGCAGACTATTTCAAAATGGATAAGCCATTGTATTCGTTTCTGCTACATGCACCATGGTAAACCTGTCCCCAAGGGGATCAGATCCCATTCCACCAGGGCTGCATCTACTTCTGCAGCCTTTCTCAGAGGGGTTCCTACCAGAGACATTCTAGAAGCTGCTACCTGGAGCTCAGTTCATACGTTCACTAAACATTACCATTTACCTGTCTTCTCTAAATCCAGAGCAGGCTTTGCAACTGCTGTCCTGCAGGGCCTTTTAGCTGCTCCTAATGCTGTATTATTCCATCCTCCCAACCATAGCTTTGGGATTCTACCCAAATGTAATGACTGCAACAGTAAAACACGAAGAACATAGTACAGTTGTGTACACTTACAAAAATGTAGATGTTAGAGTGTATTCACTGTTGCAGTCCTGGTTACCCACCCACCAGCCCCTTGTTTTTCTCTTCCTATACCTCTTCTTTCCTTTACTGTGCTCAAAAGCCTTTTTGGTGTATTTGCTTTTATTTGGAGATATATTTTTTGTATTTTAAATTACATGCATATATATATATATATATATATATATATATATATATATATATATATACACACACATATAGATCTTATATATATATATATATATATATATATATATATATATATATATATATATATATGTAAGAAGGGACAGCAACCGACGCAGGACCCAAGACTTTGTTAATCAGGCTGACTGAGGGCAACCTGCCAGCGAATTACACAAATGTAATGACTACAACAGTGAATACACTCGAAGATCTACATTTATGGTAAGTATACGCAACTGTACTCTCTGCAGTATTTGGTCCTTTCCCTCTTTGAACTGACGGCTACCTGTCACTTAAAGTTTCTTTCTTGGAAGACCATTTTTTACCACCACTGGAAGAATTTCCGAAATGTAAGCACCATCTTTAAAACCCACATATTTGATTTTTCATAAAGGTAGGGTTTCACGATGAGCCAACCCATCCTTTCTTCCTAAGGTGGTTTCAGAAACTTAATATTAATCAATCCATTGACTTACCTGTTTTCTTTCCAAATTTCTCTAACATAGGTGAATATTGCTTACATTTGCTGAATGTTCACAGAGAATTACATTTCTACCTCAGCAGAACTAAACAGTTTAGAAAATCGGACCAGTTATTTGTCTCTTTTTCTGGTCCATCTTTGGGGAAATCCGTTTCCAAGATCACCTTGTCAAGATGATTAAGAGACTATTTCTTTAATTTATAATAAAAAGAATCTCCAATTACCAGTGCCAGCCATAGCACATTCTAGTAGGGAAATAGCCACGTCCACTGTTTTCCATTCCAAAGCTTCTGTGGATAAAGTATGTGCAGCAGCAACCTGGGCTACTCCACATACCTTTATATCACTGATTACAAATTGGATCTGGTCTCCAGGGGAAGAGCATCCTTTGGCTCTGTGGTTCTCAGGAATATCCTACCATAAGGCCACTCCAGATCTAATGTAGCTGGGGGACTCTGTCCCAAAGATCAAAGATAAATGGAGAATGACATAATCAGATAAATAAGTTATGTACTTACAGTAACATTCCATCTGTGTTGTTGATCTTTACTTGTCATTGATTCCCCTTCCTCCTGTCCCCCTCATTCAGAATCCTTGGAGGATCGGTCACCTGTCATGGTAACCTTATCAGTCTGATGTTGTCAATCTTCTTTCATTCCTTACTGATGGGTTTTCGGTTCTGTCCTGGGAACCAAGCCAGCCAAATATCAAGCTTGTGTCAGCCAAAAACTCTCAAGCCAAACTCCTACCCAGAATGGTCTGTTCCCTGTTACCTCAGCTGTCGTTTGCCTCGTTGCTGTACAGTCGTGTCACGCCACTCTCTCAGCTGTCTAATTTTTTGAAAGTTTTATGCATTGTTCTTACTTTAAAGATTTTCAATAGTTTCTACTAATATTTTCCTACCTTATCGTATACTTTAGACTCTCTCCCCTTAGTCTTTTTCCCTTTATTACCCTTTTCTTATCTCTGAGGTAATTCTTCATTACCATCATTGGTAATCCTTCCTTTTCTCTTCTTACCCTTTTGGGTAGCCTTTCCTCTTTTTTTTGGTACTGTTTCTCACATCATTATGTCGGATAAGAAAAGTAGCATTGGTTTTTAGCAGTGTAAGGATTGCGGCTGTAAGTTACCGCTTTCTGATGGCCATGACTTGTGTGTCTACTGTCTGAATGTCTCCCACCTTACTGTGGCTCCCCTGTGTGGGATTTGTAGAAATGTTTCGACCAGGACTCTTAACGAGAGGAAGAATAAATTAATATTAAAAGGTCTTCTCAAATCTCCTTTTTCTGAGGCTATTTCTGGGTTGGAGAGCTCACCCCCTCCCGTTAAACCCTGTAAGAGGCATTCTTCCTCTTTCTCATCGAGGTTGCTTCCTTTGTCTCCCTTTGGAGATCATAGGGAATCGACTCATAAGAAGATGAAATTGATTACTACTTCAGCGCTGCCACCTGTGACCCTGTCGGCTCCAGGCTCAGCACCACCCCAAATGATTGTGGCTCCATCCATGTCTTCCTTATTGACACCGGCACCAGAGTTCCCGGTGCAGACAAGTACGGCTCTGACAGTTCCGTTGCAGCCCTTACCGGCACCGTCCATGCAGGTACAGTCCTCTTCGGCACCATTGGTACAATCCCCTTCGGCTCCGAGTATGACGTTTCTGTCCTCCATGGTGCAGACATTTTCGGCACCGACATGTTCTTCGGTGCAGTCTTTCTAGGCACCGTCCTTATTACTGGTGTAGACACTTTCCTCGATGGCACCGTACCCATCGGGGCAGACTTTTGCCTTTATGGTGCAGACACCTTCAACTTCTATACCGCTGACGTCGTCGGTGCAGACTACTTCCACACCTTTTTTTTTTTTGGTGCAGACGTCCTCAGTTCCGGACTCTGCACCTCTCGAATTAGCAAGGACCAAGTATTCTCCTTCCTTAGATCCATTCGCTGGTAGTCAATTTAGTCCTTTTCTAGAAAGGCCAGAATCGCCATCAGCTCTCTCTATGAAGTCAAGCAGGAGGCTCCATGTGCAAGATGTTGCGGCTTGTTGACCAGTTGCTTGTGGCCAGAGGTCTCTCTCATCTGTCGAAGTCCACGTTCCCTCCTTCAGGTGAAAGTACATCTCCTCAAACTCCAACGTACACTTCTCCTTCGACTTCTGTCCATGTTTCGAAGCCTATTACTCCAACAGCAGCTTCCCTTCCTCCGGCTCCAGTAGTGGATCTCACTTTGGAACCAGAGTCTTCCTTGTGGCCCTTGGTGCACTGGCCATCGGGCTGTTCTCAGGCCAGTGGCTTTGCCGTGGGGGAGGGCATTCCTGGTTCTGTGCCGATTTTTTTCTGTGGCACCCACCAGGAATCCTCTGTCTCTCACGGTTCACAGTCCTCTTGAGATTCTTGGTCTGGGGGGGTCGGCTCGTTGAGGTGGTGTATGACCCCGGTTCCGAGTTTGTTGTGCTCAGTTCTGGGCTCCCATCCTTCCTTTGGTGGGCCGGCCTTCCAGACCATGGAGAGGGCGCTTGACTCCGCTGGCAAATCCCACATGTCAGAGTCCCCCCCCCCCACTCTGTGTCGCAACTGTCACAAGCCACAACCACCAGACACCGGGCACAAGGGCCTCAAGTTTCTCCTCCTCAGGAGACCCCCCTCTTTGCAGTCTTCCCCAGAACTTCCCACTGAGGAAGTACCCCGCAAAGCGTCGGGCAAGAAGAAGCACATGGACTCCACTGAGGAGTTGTTTACTGAAGATACGGATTTTGATTATGGGGAAGGGTGAGGTGTCCTTTGGTGACATTCTGGAGATCCTTAGACGGTGGGGTGACTGGAAGTCCTCTAATCCTTCCTCTGAGGAATCCTTGTTCCTGCAGGCTTTTTGTGCCCGGCCCCCTACCTCCTGGGTCAGCTCTCCGGTCGATGAGCTCGTCCAGCGCTCATGGAAGGCTCCTGACACCCTGGAAGCGATACCAAGGAGACTGGATAAAATATTATCTCCCCCAGCTGAGCACCCACATTGGTCATGAGATCTTCCAGTAGATGCTATGGTGGTGGCGGCTGCATCTAAGAAGGATTTGGCAGAAGACAGCCAAACTGTCCGTCTACTCAACAAGGAGTCCCGGGTAATAGACAGACTAGGGAACCGTGTGTTTGCTTCATCGACCTTTGCCCTAAGGTCTGTGAACTATTTGGCACACTTTACCAGGCTTCAGAGGGATCTTATCAACCAGCTCTCTGAAACCTTGGCAAGAGCTGTTTCTGACGAGGTCTGTGACAACATGGCTTCCCAAATAGCCACCCTAGAGTCCATTTCCAATTCTTCCATGAGTCTTATTTCTCACGCAATGGAAGGAGTGGCTAGAGTGGCAGGCGTGGGTATAGTCACCAGACGACATCCCTGGATGCGCCATTGTGACTTTGTGGACTCCTTTAAGGCTTCCTTCATGAACGCCCCCATCGAGGCCACTTCTTTGTTTGGCCCTAAAGTGAAAGATACGCTGGCAAGGTGCAAACAAGATGGCAGAACTCTGTCCGCTGTTGGTGTCAGACACTCCACTCCTCAACAATTCTACACTAAAAATCAGAAGAGTGGGAAGATGTGGCACAGAAAATCACAGGGCTTTTTCTGTGACGCACATGCCGAGTTCTCCCGTAGAGGCAGAGGTGGAAACTCCAATGGAATGGAAGACACCCCTTTCGGGGCAGATGAGGTCCACGAAACCGGGGTTCCAGAGATTTTTTTCTCTGGCTGACCCTATCAACGCTCCTGAAGCATTGCCCAACTGCTCACCTCTGGAAGCGGTCAGGGGTCGTTTTTCCTTGTACCCCGCTGCCTGGCGAAATATAACCACCCACTCTTTGGTACAACGGATAATATCCAGAGGTTATCGCATTCCCTTCCATCTTTGTCCAACCTCATCCAGAGTATTACCTGACATTCCACCCAGTCAAAGGGAAGCAGCAGCACACGAAATTCAAAAGCTGTTAGAAAAAAAAGAGTCATCCAGACATTCCCCCTGGACTAGATAAGATCAGGTTTTTACTCAAGGTTCTTTTTAGTGCCAGAAAAGACAGGGGACTGGAGACCAATTCTGGATCTCAGCACACTGAACAAATTTGTAAAAACAGAGAAATTCCGGATGATCATGGTTCAGTCTATCCTTCCTCTCCTGGAAGAAGACAATTGGATGTGCTCTGTAGATCTTCAAGATGCATATTATCACATAAAAATGGACAAATGCTTAAGAAGATACCTCCCCTTCTGCATATAAGCCGGTCACTACTAATTTCGACCTCTGCCCTTCGGTCTCTCTACAGCCCCCAGAGTGTTCACCAAATGCATGGCAGTGGTTATCGCTCACTTGCGACTTCAAGGATTCCAGGCGTTTCCATATTTAGATGACTGGCTCCTCACCACCCCCACCAAGTGTCTACTGGAAGAAGCCCTGCACTACACTATCCTCACAGTACAATGCCTGGGAATTACTATAAACTGGGAGAAGTCCAACACAACCCCAGCTCAGTCATTGGAATTCATTGGGGTACTGTTGAACACAAGAAATTGCACAGCATCTCTTCCAGGCCACAGGCTTCAAAGAATAAGGCAACAGGTTTAATGGCTGCTCTGTCACCACAAATCTATTGCTCGATCTATATTCCAACTCCTGGGGTCAATGGCAGCCTCAATCACCATTGTTCCTGTAGCAGGATTCCACATGAGGCTCCTTCAGTGGTTACTTCTCACTCAGTGGTATCCTCTGCAACATCCTTTGTCTTTTCAGATAAGTGTAACTCAGAGATGCAAGCAAGATTTATTCTGGTGGACATCTTGAAATCCCCAACAATGGTCTCACCCCTTTAGCCCCATCAACCTATAGCCATGGTGACCACATATGCCTCCCTGATGGAGTGGGGGAGGCTATGTTAGGGGAACTCTGTTCAAGGCACCTGGTCGGAGACGGAGGCCCTTTTGCATATCAATGTCCTGGAACTGAGGGTGGTGCTACTAGCATTGCAAGCGTTTCATTCCATCCTTCCGTCAGGGACTATTGCGATCCAGTCAGACAACATGTCAGTAGTCTGGTACATCAACAAACAAGGGGGCACCAGATCTTACCAGTTATGCCGAGAGGCCTTGAGAATATGGCAATGGGCGATAGCTTACAACCGCTTTCTGATTGCAGTGCACATTCCTGGAAGCTCCAAAGTGATAGCGGACAAATTGAGCAGGTGCATTCTACAGCCTCACGAGTGGTTCCCCCAGTCCTCTTGATAGCGGCAAAAAATCTTCAACCACTGGGGCCAACCTTGCTACGACCTATTTGTCTTCCCAACCAACTACAAGTGCAGCAACTATTTTGCCCTGATCCCCCCCCCCCCTCGAGGACAGTCACCGAGAGACTCATAAGTCCACGCTTGGCCCTCGGGTCTACTTTATGCTTATCCTCCTCTTCCCCTCATCTCCCATTTTCTGAAGAAAGCACGACAGTTGAAGAACAAAGTGATCCTCATTGCTCCATATTGGCCTCGACAAGTCTGGTTTCCCTTCCTCTGGCCTCACCTGCTAGATCAACCATGGATCTTCAATCCATCCCCAACATTGATCTCCCATCCGCAGGGTCTGACTCCCACAGTCTAACGACCCTGAAACTGACAGCTTGGTTTCTCCACTTCCAATGATTGCCATGCAGGAAAACCTCTCGTCCCCTGTGCGCATTATTCTTATTGCATCTCATAAATCGTCCACCAGACTAATCTATCTTAATAAATGGAAAAGGTTCTCTCTATGGGCAGCTCTTAAACAATTAGACCCCTTGTCAGCCTCAGTTTCGGTGGTTTTAGATTACTTATCACATCTTTTCCACTCTGGGGTGTCTGTCTCTACTATTCGTGTGTATTTAGCTGCCATCTCAAATTTCCACATTGGTTTTCAGGATTCTTCACTTATGTCACATAGACTTTGTAAAACTTTCTTGAAGGGTGTTAGCCACCTAAAACCTCCCGTTAGAGAACTGGTATAACCTTGGGATTTGGCACTGGTTCTGCAAGTTCTAACAGCCCCCCCCCCCCTCTTTGAACCTGCGTCTACATGTGATGTGAAATATCTCTCTTGGAAAACTTTGTTTCTGATTGCTATCACATCGGCCAGACGCCTATCAGAACTTCAAGCCTTATGCATTAAACCTCCCTATTTTATCTTCCATAAGGATGGGGTATCACTGAGAACTAATTCTTCCTTTTCACCAAAAGTGGTGTCAGAGCGGTCTATCAACCAGTCTATTGATCTCCCAGTGTTCTTTCCTAACCACTCCAACAAGGGAGAGTATTGCCTGCACTCCTTGGATGTTCATAGACAATTATGTTTTTATCTGGACAGAACAAAATCTACCTGTAAATCAGACCAACTGTTTCTGGCCTTTCTGGATCTAGATGAGGTCATCCTTTCTCAAAAGTTACATTGGCTTCATGGTTGAGAAAAGAAGTTAAGTCTTACCATAACGTTCCATCTGTATTGTTGATCCTTGTTCAGTGATTACGCATGGGTATCTGCTCCGACCTCGTAACCGAGCCGGCCATTTTCCAAGCTTGTGTCAGCTTCAAACTCTCAAGGTAAACTCTTACCCAAAATTCCCCTCTCCCTGTTACCTCAGATTGAGTTTGCAAGTCAAAGAAGGTAGAGGCTACCTCTGGTCAAATAACCTAAGAGAACTGGATGGTGAGATCCACTAGAAACCACAGGAGGGGGAAGGAGGGAGGGTCGTAATGACTGAATGAGGATCAACAATACAGATGGAATGTTATGGTAAGACTTAACTTCTTTATCTGATATTGTTAATCCTCGTTCATTCCTTACACATGGGACAGAGTCCCCAGCTACCTCTATTCCTGGGAGGCTCTCATGGAAGGACATTCCTGAGCACCATAGAATCGAAAGATGCTCTTCCCTTGGAAGCCAAATCCAATTTGTAATGATTGATGAAGGTATGAGTCATAGCCCAAGTTGCAGCTGCACAGTTGTCATTTAAAGAAGCTCTGGCATGGAAGGCAGCAGAAGTTGCCACCGACCTTGTTGAATGAGCTTTCATGGTATTAGGCAACGAGATAGTACGTTGTGTATAAATAAAGGTCACACAGTCCTTCAACCATCTAGCTAATGTGACCTTAGCAACAGCAGATCCTAATCTAGGTCCAGAAAAGGCCAAAAATAACTGGTCAGATTTACAAAAGGGTTTAGTCCTGTTTAAGTAAAAATGGATTTGCCGGTGTATATCTAGGGTATGTAGGCAATACTCTCCTCTGTTTGAATGATTGGGAAAGAAAACTGGCAATTCAATGGCTTGATTAATGGACATTTCAGAGATCACTTTGGGCAGAAATGATGGATTAGTTCTCGGAGACACTCTATCTCTATGAAAAGTCAAGTATGGACTCTTGATACATAAAGCTTGAAGTTCAGAAATACGTCTGGCAGAAGTAATAGCGACCAAAAACAAGGTTTTCCATGACAAATACTTGAGGTCGCAAGAAGAGGCTGGTTCAAAAGGTGACATTGTCAGAGCTTGTAGAACTAATGATAAATCCCATGGTTGAATAGGTTCTCTAAAAGGTGGCTTAAGGTGATTCACACCTTTTATGAAGGCCTTGCACAATTTATGGGACATAAGAGAGGAATCTTGGACACCCTCATGAAATTTAGAAATTACAGCCAAATGAACTCTAATAGTAGAGGCCGATAGACCCAGTTGAAACAGGTCGGCCAGATAGTCTAGTATTATCGATACTGGTGCTGAAAAGGGGTCTGCTTGTTTATCTTTCAGCCAACAGGTAAATCTTTTCCACTTGCTCAGATAAGTAATTCTAGTGGAAGACTTATGAGAAGCAATGAGAATATCACGTACGGATAGAGAGAGATTCTGCCTGGCAATCAAGGGAATTGGAGTAGCCAAGCCGTGAGCTTCAGGCTGTTCAAGTTGGGATTAATCGGGTTCTGTGGGTGTGAGATCAGCTCCGGGGTTGGATGGAGAATCCATGGTCGACCTAGTAGGTGAGGCCAAAGGAAGGGGAACCAAATCTGCCGAAGCCAATATGGTGCTATGAGGATCACCTTGCTCTTCAACCGATGGGCTTTCTTTAGAAACTGGGGAATGAGGGGAAAGGGTGGAAATGCGTAAAGAAGACCCGAGGGCCAGTCGTGGACTAGAGTGTCCCTGGGTGACTGTCCCGGAGGGGGAATCAGGGTGAAGTAGTTGCTGCATTTGTAGTTGGTCGGAGATGCAAAGAGGTCACAGCAAGGATGGCCCCAGTGGTGGAAGATCTCCGCCGCTATCAAGGGATTCAGGGACCACTCGTGAGGTTGAAGAATGCACCTGCTGAGTCTGTCTGCTATCACGTTGGAACTCCGGGAATGTGCGTTGCTAGAAGAAAACAGTTGGTAGCCATCGCCCATTGCCATATCCTCATGGCCTCTCGACAAAGGGGATAAGATTTGGTTCCACCTTGCTTGTTGATGTACCAGACCACCGCCATGTTGTCTGATTGAATCGCAATTGTCCCAGATGGCAGCAGAGGATGGAATGCTTGCAATGCCAGAAGCACCTCCCTCAGCTCTAGAACATTTATATGCAGATGAGCCTCCAGTTTGGACCAAGTGCCTTGGACTGTCTGCCCCTGACATAGCCCCCCCACCCATCAGGGAGGCGTCCATGGTCGCAGTGGCCTTGGGTTGCTGGGGGGAGAAGGGACTAGGCCATTGTGAGAGATTGTGTGTCATCCACCAATTTAAATCCTGTTTGCACCTGTGGGTTACTCGAATCATGGCTGAAAGAGGATGCTGAAAAGGATACCATTGGGTGAGCAGTAGCCATTGTAGAAGCCTCACGTGAAACCTGGCCAGGGGAACAATGGTGATGTTGGGTGCCATAGAACCCAACAACTGTAAAGCCAAGTGAGCCATGGATTTTTCCCTTGAAAGGATTGGAATTAGTTGTTGCTTTATCCTTAGAATTCTGTGCTCTGGAATAGCAGCTCTGCAGTTTTTTTGTGTCCAAGATAACCCCTATGAATTCTGTCGACTAAGACGGGGTGAGATTGGATTTTTGCCAGTTTATGGTAATGCCTAGTCTTTGAGCAGCGAGGAGAGAGTATGCCAGGGCATTTTCCAGTAGATGTCTGGTGGGGGCGGAAATGAGCCAGTCGTCTAGGTATGGAAACACCTGGAATCCTTGAAGTCGCAGGTGAGCTGTGACAACTGCCATGCACTTTGTGAACACTCTGGGGGCTGTAGAGAGTCCGAAGGGCAGTACTCTGAACTGGTAGTGACTGGCTCCCGCACGGAAGCGTAGAAATCTTCTTGATGGCCTGTCCATTTTTATATGGTAGTACGCATCTTGAAGATCTATAGAGCACATCCAATCATCTTTTTCCAAAAGCGGGAGGATAGACTGTATTGTGACCATCTGGAATTTTTGTACTCTCACAAACTTGTTCAATACACTGAGATCCAAAACTGGTCTTCAGTCCCCGGTTTTCTTTGGCACCAAAAATAGTCGAGTAGAATCCGGATCCCATCTGGTCTGGTGGGACTGTTTGGATGACTCTTTTTCTTAGCAGCTTTTCTATCTCTAGTGCTGCTTCTTCCCTTTGACTGGGTGGAACGTCGGGAAGATTTTTTGAAGGGACGGGACGAAGATCGAAGGGGATATGATAACCTCTGGTTATGATCCTTTGTACCCAAGAATCGGTGGTGATAGTTAGCCAGGCAGAAGGGTACAATGAGAAACATCCCCCAACCACCTCCAGAGGAAAGGGGTTGGGCCGCTCTTCAGGAGCGCTGGTAGAATTGACCAGGGAAAGAATCCCTGGAACCCTGGTTAAGTGGTCCCCCTCTGCCCTGAAAGGAGCGTCTTCCCTGTGAGCTTCCCCCTTTGCCTCTGGGGGAAAACTCGGCCTGTGTGTCACAGAAAGGACTGTGAGATTTCTTGAACCATATCTTCCAACTCTTTTGGTTTCGGGAGAAAGCACTTTGAGGGGAAGAATAACGGACACCTATGGCAGAAAGGGTCTTACCGTCCTGTTCACATCTGGCCAGTGTGCTTTTAACCTTGGGCCCAAACAATGAGGAGGGCTCAATGGGGGCATTAAGAAAAGAAGACTTAAAGGGTTCTGCGAATTTGCACAAGCACATCCAGGCGTGTCGTCTCAACACCGCAGCTGAACCCGCTGCTCTAGCTGCTCCTTCTGATGCGTGAGATATCAGTAGCATGGAGGAGTTAGATATAGACTCAGTGGTGGTCAGCTGAGAGGTCACTTTGTCACAGACCTCATCAGACATGGCACCAGCCAAGGTTTCAGAGAGCTCAGAGACCAGATCCCTTTGAAGCCTAGTAAAATGTGCCATATAATTCAGGGACCTGATAGCAAAGGTCGCTGAAGCAAAGGTGCGCTTCCTTATCCTGTCCAGGGCCCGGGAGACTCTGTTAGGTGGATGAACATTCTGGCTTTCTTCTTCTGCCAGATCCTTTTTTGTTGCGGCCGCCACCACCAAAGCATCCACAGGAAGACCTTTGGACCAATGGGGATCCGAAGCAGGGGGGGGGGCAAGATCTTTTCTAGCCTCTGGGGAATAGTTTAGACGGTATCAGGAGCCATCCAAGCACGCTGCACGATGAGCTTGACAAGTTCATCGGCAGATGGAGTAATCCAGGTGGTAAGGGGCCGGGCGCGAAAGGCCTGCAGGAACACAGTTTCCTCAGAGGTCGGATTAGAGGACTGCCAGTCACCTCTCTGTTTCAGGATTTCGAGGATATCGCCAAAGGATACCTCAGAGGGTGACCGAGGGGATCCTTCCCCCTCATCGAAATCTGTGTCTTCGGTGAGGGACTCCTCTGTGGAGTCCATGTGCTTCCTCTTACACGAACTTTTCCAGTGGACCTCCTCAGCGGGAGAAACTGGGGAAGACAACGGAAAGGGGGATTCCTGAGGGAATATGTCCTGTGGCCCTTGCACCCGGTGTCTGCTAGATGCGACTTGTGAAACCAGTGTACCAGAGGAGAGTGGAGGTATAGACAGTCCAGTATCGCCAGCAACAGCGAAAGCCTTCTCCATCAGTTGGAAGGCTGGTCCACCCGAAGAGGAGTGTATGTCTAGGACAGGGGGCACCCCTCCCCTAAGTGGCTCAGTCTGCCGACCCGGAGACCCTGGATGGCTTTGGAGCAGCAAGCCATGCATGTCACAGCTGACATCCTGGGTCATAGCAAAACTTTCCTGCCATGAAGGCAACTGCGGTTCCTTCATGAGATCCATAAAGGGAACCGCAGAAGGGAAGACTGTGCTATATCCATGGACTTCAAAGGCAATGAAGGAGGAGAATAAGAAGGGGTCTTTGGAGAAGGGTGATCACCTCCCAAGGAAGGATAGTTGCTGAGGGGTGCGATACCTCTGGCCAAGAATGCCTGGTCCACAAGACGCAACACATCATGTTCGGAAAGGCTTCTAGTGGACCTCACGGAGACTGAGGGAGAAACAGGCCTGTCCACAAAAGAGGGCAGACTCTGTGCCCATCTCATCTGACCGCACTGAGGACAACGGTGCCGAGAAAGACTGGACTACTGTTGTCTGCACCGAAGAAGTCATCGGTGCCAAAGTCATTGTCTGCACCAACACAGGGATTGGTGCTGAAGTGGTTGTCGGTGCTGAAGCTGGAACCGACAAAACTGGAGTCAACAATAAAGGTGTCGGTTCCGAGGAAGATCTCTGAGCTGACGTGGTCAAGGTCTGCGCCAACTGAACAATCGGTGCCGAAACAGTAGTACTGGTCTGAACCGAGGAGCCCCTCTGAGCCGATATATAGAAGGCTGCAGGAGAAGACGAGCCGAAATTACTAATGGAGCTGAAGGCCTCTGTGCTGAAGGTCGAGGCACCGAAAGCACTGGGGCTGACTGAGAAAGCTCCGGAGCCGAAACTTTAGCCTTTTTTGGTTTTGGTTGGTGTGAGTCCTCAGCCGGGGACGAAGGCAAAGATTTAGCGTTAGTAGAAACATCCAAGGTTTTCTTATGGGCTCTAGGAGGGGTTGAGGCCTCCGACCCAGAAATAGCCTCTGAAAAGGGAGATTTTTGAAGTCCCTTCAGTTTCAGCTTGTTTTTCCTTTACAACAAGGTTCTATTAGAAAAGTTGTCACAAATAGTACAGGGTGGATCAACAGACAAATGGGAAGCTCCCAAACAATAAACACACAGAGTGTGCATCAGAAGTAGGCAGTTTGTGTCCACAATCAGAACACCGCTTAAATCCCGGACTGCCTTTCTTATCTGCCATGACAGTAAAATTAACAGTAGAAAACAATTACCAACAATGGTGCAAGAGAGTACCCGAAGGTATGAGAGAAAAAGGGTGAAAGGATTACCAACGATGGTAAAGAGAGAATACCTCGCAGTAAAATGGTAAAGAAAAGGCAGAAAAAATTATAAGCGCTAAATGCGATAGGGTAAGAGATAATAAAGTATGAACTTTTCTGACAGAAAAGTAGTCTATAAATCTATTAAACAACAATTGACTATACTTGGCTCAAGAGAAGTAGCTTGACATGACCAAATTGGAATGCGGAAAATGAAATCTGAGGTAACAGGGAGAGGGGAATTGTGGGTAAGACTTTAGCTCGAGTTTGAAGCTGACGCGAGCTTGGAAAATGGCCGGCTCAGTTCCGAGGTCGGAACCGATACCCGTGAGTAAGGAATGAATGAGGATTAACAATATCAGATATTACATTACCTTTATCTACAACAAAAACAACGTCACTTTGCCTCACAGAGTGAAAGCACTTTCTACATGATTTATGGCAACTTCAGCAGCTTTCCATGCTAAGGCTTCCCTCAAAGATATTTTTTCAGCTGCGACTTGGGCCAAACCTCATACCTTTATTCCTCATTACAAATTGGACTTGGCCTCCAGAGGTCGAGCTTCTTTTGGCTCCATGGTGCTCAGGAATGTCCTTCCATGAGGGCCACCCAGGGATACAGGTAGCTGGGGACTCTGTCCCATCAGTAAGGAATGAACGAAGATTAACAACATCAGCTAAAGAAGTTATGTCTTACCATAATGTTCCATCTGTGTTGTTGATCTTCATTCATTCATTATTTCCCACCCTCCGTCCCCCATCCGGAGGTTCCTGGTTGATCTCATACACTCCTTTATTGTAGGTCTGTTATGACCAGAGGTAGCCTCTACTTTCATTTATCAACTTGCAAACTCGATCTGAGGTAACAGGGAGCAGAGCATTCTGGGTAGGACCTTGGCTCGAGAGTTTTTGGCTGATGCGAGCTTGATATTTGGTTGGCTCGGTTCCGAGGATGGAACAGATAACCCATCAGTAATGAATGAATGAAGATCAACAAGACAGATGGAACGTTATGGTAAGACATAGTCTTTTTTTCACCTTGGACATAGCCTCTTCTTTTCCATATGAACTGTTTATTCAGTCTGTGTAGCTGCAAACTCGATCTGAGGTAATATGGAGAGGGGTATTATGGGTAGAGGCTTAGCTCGAGAGTTTTTGGCTCGCGCAAGCAGTGTAATGGCCGAGCCGGTTCCAAGGATCAGAACCCAGTCCCCGGTGATCAATAATAAAGAAGATTGACATCACAGATAGAACGTTATGGTAAGTACATAACTTCTTTTTTTTCATAAAACAGTGATAGTATGGAATGCTGGCCCTTTTGGGAAGGCCAAATTATGAATCAGCTTTCTGAAAGATTTTATTGTTGCTAGCCTACAGGTGATCTCTCAGTTCTTAATTTGCTTGTGAGTCACTCACTTCACTTATAGGTGTAGAACTGATCTTTTTCCAAATGTCTAGAGGCGACAGATATATCAATGGAATACCACCTGCTGTAGTTGATAGGCCTTGGGCCTAAGGGGATTTAGCCAGGTAAAGTAAGATCTGCATTGGCAGGGGTGTTTAAAAAAGTACTTTCCAAAAAGAAAAAGTTGTAAGAACCATTGCTGCAAACAAGCTAATGCACTGCCTGTCATGGCAAATGCACAAATCAGGACTTTCTGGCAGTAAATCAGTTTGCTGGTTCAGCACAGTGTTTCTTCTTGAAAACTGAGGCATCTGAAGTAAATTGGGTCACTTGAATGGACCTCTCATTGGCACTGTTGTGAAAGATATCATTTATGTTGTAAAGGTAAGCATTGTACCTGATTCAGGTTCAAGCTGTGTTAAGTTTCAGGTCCCAGGAGTTATGCTAAATACATGATCAACTGCAAGCCTTACAGGCTCAAGCATACCTATTTGATGAGGGGAAAAGGCTGTAGAATTGGGATATAATCCAGATACATTTTAAATTCATTAATTCCCTTCTCCTTGTGGCTCATTTCAAAAGGTGTAGTAGTGCTTAATTTGAGGAACACTTAGTCTTCCTAATGAATTAATTGTGTTTTCAAGTTTGTTTAGAAAATATATGTATGAAACACTATTTAACTGGGAATTATCTGAAAAAAGATACATTCTCTGGGAAGGGGAAGTCTTCAAGATGTTGGAGAAAGTCTTGTTTTCCTCTGACTTTATTGTATTTTTTTTTATTTTTAGTCTTGTAGAAGATCTCAAGAAAAAGTGTTGCCCTTCAAGTGGGTGATCAGACAGGTATAGTGAAAATGAATGACAGTCTGGTGTCAGGCCCCTTTATGTATTTGTCTCAAAACATTGTAGCTCAGGCATTTCAGACTCTGTACCTACCCTTTGTCCCCTGCTATGGATAATTTCCCTGACTTGTCAGCTGGAGTAAGTAATTCTCCTTTCAGAACATTTATTAAACTGTGTGTCTTTGACAATTTGATAATTTACAACATACCTGGAGTTGCCAGTTTAACAATCTGACTTTAATTAAGTGTTTTTAATGATCCCCTGTATATTTTGTTTATGACTCTGTGTGCATGTGTGTGTAGTTTTCCCATCCCACATACTCTTCTGCTGCTTAGAAGGTGTAGCGATCATTAGTATATACCTTTCTCCTTCTGAAGTGATACAGAGGCATTTTTTTTTCATTTGCTGCTGGGCAAGCTTTATAGTTTTTTCCCCATATAAAAATTAGAGGAAGAGAACATTACTTCAGTTCACATGAATACCAGCCAGGAGTGATGTTACCCTGTCACATAACCATCTTTGACTGTGACATTGTTGGTGATGGGTTAGAGGACAGGACTACTGAGGAGAAATGTTTTAGTGGCACACCATGTCTGGCGAGAATAGGAAGATAACAGTCAATGAACTATCAAGGATTATCCAACATTTGCTGTCTACCTGAGGTATAAAAATACCCATGTAAACACTTCCAAGCAAAGATCCTAAGACCTACATATACCCCCCAATTGTTTCTTTGTGAATTGGTTATCCAGTGTCTCTCTTCCCAATCCTTTCTAACCTTCTGTGATTGATTCTTATAGTTATCATCTAATATTTTGTATACTGTACTAATTATTCCTTTAACAGCAGTTTCTGTTCTAAAAAGCTCTACCAGTGCTGTTGTTTCACTTAGGATCCCCTATTTCTTTCTCTTTGCCTATATGTTGATCGCAGTCCTTGATAGGGAAGGCAATCTGTATCCTGCAGTCCAACCAGGGAGCCTTTATTCACCACTTTTTATCTGTATAGTATAGGTAGGGAGAGTTTAATAAGCTTAGACTATGTTTGTGATTACTTGTTATTATTATTATTATTTATGGTTGAAAGAGACTTGTAGTAGTTGCTATATACTGTTTTCTTTTCCAGTCAGTAAAAGGTCCTGTCATATTTTGATTACTTGGTAGGAGCCTACTAGCCACTGCTGCCAAAGATTTTTATGTTTTTGTTTTGCAGTAGTATGTTTTACCAGTTCTAGGTGCAATGATATAATTTTTTATGGCAGTGTTTAACCCAACAAAACTGGGGCCCCTTTTCCCCCTCTTTAAGTCCTTTGCAATCCTCCCTTTCCTCACCTTATCCTCTCTGATATATTAGAAATTAATTTACATTTGACTGTCTCACTGTAAATAAAGTGCACTTGAGGAAACTCTGCATAGTGTATCATATCTGCTTGTGTGTGTGTGTGTGTGTGTGTGTGTGTGTGTGTGTGCGCGCGCACAAGCATGCACAAGCGCACGTGTTTGGTGTATGCCATCAGTGAATACAGATTGGCAATATTGTGTTGCATCTAATGTCAAAATGAAAAGTATTCAAAACAGATTTTGTCAGGTACTTATTTAACTAAACAACTGAGGTTAGAATAGAATGTCATTAAACATATGCAAGTGTGTGGTGAGTTTGTTTTTGTGGGTGGTTTAGTAGCTCAGCAAGTTTCACATTTACATTTGATGTCAGCAATATCAGAAGGCTATAAGTTCTCTCCCCACATCAGGAGCTTGGATTCTTGTATCTGTACTGGCACTTCAGTGTGGCATCAAGGTGTGTGTCATCGAGGTCTGTCCTGTGTTCCTGAGATGATGTCTTTTTGTTGAGATATTAAACAAAAGACCGACCTACCGAGTTAATGGTAATGTAGGTGGATGTTACTAATTCCATGGCACTTAAATACAATATGGATTACTTTTTTATACACCTTTATTGAATTATCACTTGTGACCTAGGCAAATTTACATTTATAAAAAAGTAATCAAACTCTGCTAACAAATTAACATTAATAAACATTATACTTCACTTATCATACAACCCAATTAACACTGCATAACAAGGTGATCTGCTGTGGGGACCCCTAACTGGGAAAAGCCAAAAAGAAGTTGTTATTCAATTCCTGCCTCTTTTTTTTTTAAACAAGAAACATCTTTATTAAACCATCACTTATGACATAAGCAATCACACTAAACTACACCTACACAATCCTAGTTGCAAGCATTTTACATCACAAACCATACTGACACGCTCCCAGTTGTAAATATTATACATCACTTACAATCTACCCAATCGTTTTCAGTCAAATTTGGATTACTTTCTTATATGATAAGCAGTGATGATTTAGTAGCCCTTCTACACATTTGCTTCAAATGTATATCAAACATTACATGATGACAAAGAAATGGTCCCTGCCTGGGATGTAGTCAGTACAGCAGTACTCTTATCTCTTGCCATTTCTTTTCTTCCCCTTTACTGACTGATTAATTCATTCTTTGTTTACCAGGTAAGTGGACCACTTTCAGCTGTGACCTAGTGTAATAACCAGCATCAACTTGTATAAAATGAGATTACATATAAAAAAGCAACAAGAATGGGGTATGTTGAAATAAAAGGAAAATAGAAATAAAGTGTAACACAGGGCAGTAAGCTGGCAGTTAGATCGATAACTTTTATTCATTCATTGCTTCTTGTCTCCACTTTTTTGCCTCTGTTTGTGTCACATATGCATGCGCATCTACACTTTGATGCTCCATGACTGCTGTATTACTAATTTATCTATTTTTTTATAGATTCTTTACATTTATTGTATTACCCCATAAACAGCACTATTAACAGGCAAACAGTTCAGTTTAAACTTTTGTACAGCTGTCCCACAAAATCCTTTTTCTCTTAATGCAAAAAATGTATTCTGGGGATGGCTTTTGGGCTTGGGGGGGCAGTCCTGACTTCAACCCAGTCTTGACTAGTGGACCCAGTCCCTCATAAGTCAGCTGGGAGAGTAGGGACTGAATGCTATTTTTGCTAGCTTAGTTATGAAGGTGGAGGGGAAGGGGGTGGGAATTCTTCTGATCACTACAACTCCTCTGTGGAGACTGGGAACTCTCCTCCTGTAGTGCATATTGTGAATGATGTACGCATAGGTTGTATTGGGCAAGACAGTGGGTAGAGCGTAACAGAAAGCTCTTCATAGCCATCAGGATAATACCATGCTAGGTTGCCATGACCACTTTTCCACCCACTTCCTGCTACCTGTACTGAAGGGTTTCCCTACTTGCAGAGCCTTTGCCTGTAAAGAGTAAGTTAACCAGGTACTGGGAATGTTGGTGCAGAGAATTGAGGCGGAGCTTCAGGACATAACTGATGGTAGATGACTGTGGGATAACTAAAAAACATTTGCGTAAAAAAAAAAAGCTCTGATTTTCCTCCTCCTTACACCTCCTAATTAATTGTCTTTCCTCTTATGCTTTATATTTCATGTCATCCTTACTTGGTAACTTTTTTATACAGCAGTCTCCATTTAAAGCTCTAGAAGATTTCTGTCTTGCTGCTCCAGGGTCTAGGGTTCAGTCCTGACTTCAGGCCACTGTGGAGTTTGCACATGTTTCTTGTGTCTATATGACTTTTTTCCTGATACACCAGTTTTCTCATACCAGCCAAACGCATGCCGATTTAGTGGCTCCTGTAAACTGCCCACATACATTTCATTTACCCTTTCCCTTATGAGGTGAAAAGGATCTGAGGCCCATAATTAACAAACGGATAAAATAAAACAAAAAAATAATCCTAAGAAAGTATTCTTTTTTTCTGTATCCTTCATCTGTGAACTTAAAGCTTCTACCTGGGAGCTAAAATACCTATTTAGTTCTACATTTTTTTCTTTTCTTTTGTTTTCTACATTATAAATCTCTTCTATAATATTAGCTTTCTTTTCAATTTATGCATAATTGTCCCTGTCTTCCATTTTTTTTTCTGTATCTTGCCACCAGTTCACAAAAATCTTTATATGTCTTCATTAATACTTTAAAATGTTATCTCCTCCTTTTCTGTTTTTCACACCCCGGAGATGCATTGTATAATGTACAGTCAGATTGCTCATACCCAGTCCCCTTCGTTTATATGCAGAATTATTTTTTTTTCAGTAAGATTCATTTTTGAGCCCCTAATAGGCAAAATAATTAGCATTAATTCTGTTTTGTTGTGTTTCTGTCTCCTTAGGAAATGGATAAACCTTCACTCGTTTTCCAGATAAAACATGTTAACCAAAACCATTTTTTTAACTGAAACAGCGTATACTTTCCCATCTGCACAGCCTTTGTCACTTTTGCTCTTTTTTAACAGTGCACTTCTACTGCAGTGTTATATATTCAAAATCTGTGTGGTTTTGTAAAAAGGTGTTCTCTGTTTGTTCTACCTAACTCTTTTCATTAATCTTAACACCCAATCCAGCTTTTTCCGTATATTCACTAAACAAGTTTACATATACGCCAACAATTGCTTTTCTATACAACCACTGTCAAATCATTTATATAAGTTAACATTACAGGAATTTTTATCCCTTCACATATATTTTTTTCACAGCCTCTGTAATTTACACACCTTTCTCAGTACCACATTAACCACCAGGTTAATCAAAATTTGACTTAAATATTCTTTCATTTCTTTCCATGTCCCCCCCGTCAACTACTAGAAATATCACAAGATTTTCTTGTGTACTGACTATGAAATTGAAAAATCTGCTTCAAAAAGCTTGTGACCAAGCATTGACCAAGGAGTCTGACAGGTGTGCAAGTCTGAGGGTGGGTAGGAGACCCCATGGCGCAATGAAAGTAATGGCTGGTGCGCACCAGTTGAGGTGGGATCCACCCATCCCACATGGGGGGGGGGTGCACTGCCGGTCCATCTTTCCCGTCTGGTATGTGGAGTGTGAGTGTACCTGGTGGGACCCAAAAGATGGTGAACTATGCCTGGGCAGGGCGAAGCCAGAGGAAACTCTGGTGGAGGTCCATAGCGGTCCTGACATGCAAATCTGTTGTCCAACCTGGGTATAGCGGCAAAAGACTAATCGAACCATCTAGTAACTAGTTACCTCCAAAGTTTCCGTCAGGATAGCTGGCACTCGGCAGATGAGGTTTTATCTGGTAAAGCGAATGATTAGAGGCCTTGGGGCCCAAACAATCTGAACTTGTTCTCAAACTTAAATGGGTAAAAGTCCGACTCACTAGCTTGGAGCTGGGCATGGAATGCGAGCACCCAGTGGGCTACTTTTGGTAAGCAGAACTGGCACTGCAGGATAACCCGAATGGTGGGTTAAGGCGCCCTGTGCTGACACCCATCAGACCCCAGAAAGGGTGTTGGTTGATATAGACAGCAGGACGGTGGCCATGGAAGTCTGAGTCCACTAAGAAGCGTGTAACAACTCACCTGCCGAATCAACTAACCCTGCAAATGGATGGCTCTGGAGTGTTGGGTCCATACTCGGCCGACGCTGGGAGCCAAGGGGGCTATGCCACCCCAAGTAGGAGGCCCACCGCAGTGGCACTGAAGCCCAGAGCGAGGGCCCGGGTGGAGCCGCTGTGGATGCAGATGTTGGTGGTAGTAGCAAACATTCAAACGAGAGCTTTAAAGGCCAAAGTGGAGAAGGGTTCCATGTAAACAGCAGTTGAACATGGGTCAGTCGTTCCTGAGAGATAGGCAAGCACCATTCTGAAGGGACAGGTGATGGCCTTTATCGCCCTCAGCTGATTGAAAGGGAGTGTGGTGCAGATCTCCAAATCTGGAGTGGCAAAGACAGCTGCATCATGGCATCCAGTGCGGTGATGCAAACAATCCCGAAGACCTTGGCATAGGCCCCTTTGAGAGTTCTCTTTTCTTTGTAACGGGCAAGGCATCCTGGAATGGGTTTGCCCTGACAGAGGGGCTCGTGCCTTGGAAATGGTTCACCCCGGCAGAGGGGCTTGTGCCCTGGAACGCATTGGGTTTCAGCAGCATCAAGTGAGCTCTCGCCGCCCCTTGAAAATCTGGGAAAGAGGGTGTAAATCTCTTGCCGGGCCGTACCATATCCGCAGCAGGTCTCCAAAGTGAACAGCCTCTGGCATGTTAGAACAGTGTAGCTAAGGGAAGTCAGCAAGCCAGATCTGTAACTTCAGGATAAGGATGGGCTCTTAAGGGCTGGGTCAGTCGGGCTCGGGCATGAAACAGGGCTTGGCGAGCACCATGGCTGGACGAGGCGTCGTCCCCTCCAGGAGGGGGGTGGCAGCAGCAACTCTGGATGCGCAACACCAAAAAATGAGCCAAGTGTGGAACACAGTACCACAAGAACTCCATCAAGGTAGTGAAACATCATTCTGATAAAGTCTTTTGTTATATCCTGAAGAAAGTGCTTAATAAAACCTTTGTTTCACTACCTTGGTGGAGTTCCTGTGGTACTGTGTTCCAGGCTTGGCTCATTTTTTGATGTTGCAAGTTTTCTTCTTTCTGGTTCTTGGTAACTCTGGATGCACGCTGGGCTCTTCCTGTGGATCTCCCCTGCTGTGGCGAGCGCTGGTCCCGACTGGCGTCCTGCATTGTCTGGCAGCCATCAGTTGACAGAACTCGTGCGTACTGGGGGAGTCTGACTGCTTAATTAAAACAAAGCATCGCAAAGGTCCGAGATGGGTCGACGCAATGTGGTTTTTGCCCAGTGCTCTGAATGTCAAAGTGAAGAAATTCAGTGAAGCATAGGTAAACTTTGGGAGTAACTATGACTCTCTTAAGGTAGCCAAATGCCTCATCATCTAATTAGTGATGCGCATGAATGGATGAACGAGATTCCCACTGTCCCTACCAACTATCTAGCGAAACCACAGCCAAGGGAACGGGCTTGGCAGAATCAGTGGGGAAAGAAGACCCTGTTGAGCTTGACTCTAGTCTGGCACTTACTTGCATGGCATTTACCCCGGCTAACTTTGTCAAATTATTTGGAAATTGTCACAGACAGTTCCCCTCTAGTTATTTTATCTACTATGTCTCTCATTATTGGTAAAAACTCTGTAACATGTCTTCCCTTTCTTACCATAAAAATGCCTTCCTCTAAAATCCTGAACATTTATTTATTTGACCATAGTTACAGTATTTTAAGAATTTTAAAATCTGCCTGAGCCTTTCATATGTATAAAGATACTATTTGTGATCCTTGTAATATTAGGATTGGATCTACAAATGTTGATAAGTATATACAAGGTCTTAAGTTTGCAGTGTCTGAGTGCGTTTCCCTTCTCCAAGGTGTAGAGTTAGTGTATATTGTTAACAGAGGATGGAGGTGCAGGGAGCAAAGTTTCCCCTCCAAACACATTTTTCTGAAGCTTACAGCTCAGTTTCACATTTACTACCCCACTTATCATAGAGAACTATGAAGCCACATTAATCAAAGCCAGTGACCTCCAATTTGTTGCCCTTGTCTCTATTTTCCAAATACAATTTACCAAACTTAAGCACACTCTTTATCATTCTGTTAGCTAACCTTTCATTAAAGTTCATAACATACAGATTTTTTTTCCCTTTTTCTAACCCTTCCAAATATGCATATATCTTCCTAGGTCCCCAGAACACCCTTTTTCTTTACTAACTTAACACCACTTTTTCTACTGTCACATTCCTGTAACTTCTGCCACTTTAACAGTCAACATCCTATTCCATCTTCAAATCCACTTTTTTTCTCTCTCTTGACATGTTTTCCAACTCTTGATTGTCGTCCTTGTTCACTTCATCTCACAATTCTCATCCCTTTCCTCTGCCATCAGTCTCCTTTCTTTTTTAACTCTTGCAGCATATAAAGAGGTCACTGCTTCATTTTTTTCATTGAATCATAAATCTCTGCTTCTTGGTCTACTTCATTTTCCTTTCCTTTCCTCTGTTACAAATCTGTGCCTTTTTTAGAACACACTCAATCTTAATTCCATGCACACTGTTGGACTGCATATACTCTTTATCCAGCCCTAAGCATAACCTTTTAACCAGCACTCTGTACTCAAATTTAACTTTTCTTTGAAAGCCACCCACTGGTCAGACTAGTAACTGTTTAAAACATATGTGTATTTATTGTCTTTCTTTAAATGCTTTGTGCAGTTATTTATCCTTCCTGCATTACATTCTTATTTTCCATACTAATTTCCTGCAGAATGACATAATACAGACCTGCAGTTAGAAAAAGGTAAAGTAACACAGTCACTGAAAATGAAGTATTTAGTTGAGTTTCTGATATATTTCCAATCTGCTTTTCTTGCAAAGATGCATAAAAAGCTGCTTGGTGTTGTGCATTATTTACACCCACAAATCAGTGAATTATTTGCTTTCAACACTGTACTGTTTAGTACTGCCATATCATTTCATACCCTTAGCATTATAATCACTCTAGAATATTCTTCATCTTTTACTGCCCTTTAGTTGCACCTTTTCATATTATCTCAAATGTTTGTAAATATCGTATACCTTATTTTTCACGTGTTTTATAAATATTTTTCTTCTGACTTCATGCAGTTAAAGTTTCCCAAACTCCTCCTGTTTCCTTACTTGTACTAGCCTTTCTCTGTTTGTTCTCAGAACCTTTAGAATTATCTCTCTTCTTGCAATACTTTTATTACACAGTAAATCCAGATGCATTGTCATCTAAACACACCTTCTGTAAAAGAGCTTGTTTCTCTGTTCACCTGACTGAGCTTCATTTATCTGTCTGCCAGAGCTTGTTCTGTGCTATAAATAGCTGTTAACTACTTGCAGCAAAAGAAAGCAGATAAAAAAACTGATGTCCTTCTATTCCTATGTTGCAGTGTTCTAGTTGTGGGATTTCCTGCCCTCAGTCAACTCTGCTCTTGTACAAAAGCTTCAGCTTGGCTGTTGCAGTGTGCATGGGACATCAGACATAAGGCCATAAACCAGGAGCCTTAAATGTGACGTCTACACGCACAATGCTCAGAACGTTTCAGCCGCAGACGACTGACACATCATGTCATCACTCCTTCTCAGATGCATTAAAGCTAAGTAACCCGTTGGGTCTTTGTTTTTCACTTATCCTAGCAATTTCTAACTGGTGTCAGGTAAAAAGGGTAAATGCTAAATTTAACCAACGCACTATTAAGCGTCTGTATATCTTTGCTTCCAAATACTTTGGTTCAAGATTTAACTATCCTGAAATGTCGTCTGTTAGCAATCCGACTACCAGAATTCACAAAAAACGCAAGGAAAAAGAGACAGACCATCGAGGTCCAAAACCGATGACGATGCTTCTCCTAAGCCAGACGCCGGTTCGCTGGTACTCAGTGAGGCGCTTTTGCAGCCCCTGATGCCTGCTACTTTTGAGTCTCAGGCCTCTACCGAGACCCATTCGGAGTCCGGTATGCCGCGAGATTCTGCAAGTATTGAACCCGCGGATGTCTTTCTCGCTTAGATGGGTCCGGAGCCGCTTAGCAGGCACCGGCTTCTGAGGGTGTTTTCAGGCCTCAACATTTGTATATTAAACTGATGCCATCATCAAAAACAAGGCCAAAACCTACTTCTATGTCTAAAAAAACGATGCATGAGCCACGTGCTCAGGCCCCTATGCCTAAAAAACAAATGATCAAAATGGCTGAGGATTTAATTACCTTGATCAGGGGTTCCCAACCCCCCCCCCCCCCCCCCCGCTAAGAGGCCTGATTATGAATCTTTAGATCAGGTTTCCATTTCTTCTGATTCCTCTTCTGATCTGGAATTTTCTATTACACCTTATGAGGATTCTGATGCAGAGGAATCCATCCCTTCTGCTTCTCCTCCTGAGGATTTCTCTTTCGGAGAGATTTTGCATACCTTAAGGGAACATTTTCATTGGGAGAGTCAGGACTTTTCAGAATCCAAAAAGAGGCTTAGGGATTTTCTTCTTCTTCAGCATAGGCCTTTGGCTATACCTTCTGTTTTAGACATTGTTGATTATGTTTTCTCAGAATCCAGCATGGCTCCTGATTCCCTGCCTCCAGCTCCTAGTAAGCTAGACAGATATTACAAGGTTCCTGACTCCCACAAATTTCTTTTCAAAAATCCTGCTGCTGACCTTGAAACTATTTCTCAGGGTCCCAAGGGTGTCAAGGCTTCTACAGCCAAAATTCCTACCCCTTCAGATAGAGAGGTCGCTGGATAGATGGGGGTAAGAAGGTTTATACGTTTGCAACCTTGGCAATCGGGGCTTTAAACTGCCAATTTCATATGCTTAAATATCAACAGCATGTCATGGGCTTACTGAAACAGAAAATGATGTTGATTTCTGATTGTGTGGAAAATAAAGAATTACAGGATTTATTGCATTCAGCTGAACAAGTTGGAAAGTATACTTTGCAATGCGGTTTTGATTCCTTGGAGGCCTCTTGCAGGGCCGCCGTAACTGGATCTGTGATAAGAAGGCATGCTTGGCTCAAGGAGCAAAATCTGCCTGATCATGTTAAAGCTAAATTGTTGGATGCTCCTTTACAGCAGGACAGTCTGTTTGGTAATAAGGCAGAAGAGGTTTTAAAAAAGATGGGAAGACAAAGCTAAATCTATGCAAACTGTAAAAGATTTCTTGCAAGTGCAGCCACCCAGGTTCAGTAGGCACTGGCCTACTAAGAATTGGTCTTTTCCAGTGTCCAACAGAGCCACTCAGGTAAAACCTGAAAGCTCCAAAGGCTGCAGGTTTCAGTCACAAGGATCTTACAGGACAAAACAATGGGATGCCTCTACCTCCAAATCAGGAGGTAGCAAAGCACCACCCGACGGTAAACCGTCTCAATGACTTTCCTCTGCCATTTCCAAGCACTTATTATTTGGCAGCCCCTTTGGGGGAAAAACTAGCACTTCATGCTCAAAATTGGCATCTAATTACCCAGGACAAGTGGGTCTTAGATATAGTATCCCAGGGGTACAGATTTAATTTCCACACGTTGCCAATTCCAAACGGATGGTCAGATCTGCCCCCAAATCAGTGGGCAGAGGCCCAGAAACAAGTCCTGTCCCTCATGGGTATGGAGGCTATTCAACCAGTACCAGAAAAGGAAAAAGGGCCAGGTTTTTTTTCAAGACTTTTCCTGGTACCCAGAAAAGACAAATCATAGCGTCCAATTCTGGACTTATCCATTCTAAATACTTTCCTGGACATTCCAGAATTCAAGATGCTGACTCTACAACAGCTGCTGCCTATGCTAGGCAAGGATGCCTGGTTGGTAACTCTAGACTTAAGAGGCATACCTGCCTATCCCAGTCGGGGAATCTTGCAGAAGATACCTCCGCTTCAAAGCAGGCTATTTGCATTACCAGTTCTGTGTACTGCCCTTTGGCTTATCTACTGCACCCAGGGTCTTCACAAAGTGCCTGGCACCAGCAATTGCATTTTGCAGACAAAGAAACATTCAAATTTATCCATATCTGGATGATTGTCTCATTCAGGTAGAGGACAAGGACACTCTTCTTCAACATCTGGCGTTTGTAAGAAGGCTTCTAACATGCCTAGGGTACACCATAAACGAAAAGAAATCACAACTGCTACCCTCTCAAATAATTACATCCCTGGGTGTAAGCTTGAATACAACTGCCCAGATGGCTTACCTCACGCCCGACAAACAAATTCAATTGACAACATACTTCAAACAAGTGGCAACAAAAACCCAGCTGTCTGCAATACAAATTCTGCAGGCTTTGGGGTTCATGGCATCCTGCATTCTACTAATTCCATATGCAAGACTGCATATGAGGAAACTTCAATGGTACCTAAAAAGCTTATGGAGTCAACATTGTCACAGCCTGGAAACAATGATTCCTCTCATTCCCTGCCTGCAACAGGAGTTCCTTTGGTGGGCAGAGGCATGTCACCAAAACAAGGGACTGTCATTCATTCCACCCCCTGCCACCCAAACCCTGACTACCGATGCATCAGACTATGCTTGGGGGGCCCATCTGGCAATGAGATGCATTCAGGGCGAATGGAGCCCAAATCAAATGCATCTACATATCAACCAGAAAGAAATGCTAGCTGTACAGAATGCTCTGACAGCCTTCAAGGACTTCCTTCATCCAGGACAACTACTAATAAAGACGGGCAACACCACAGTTATGTGGTACATAAACAAGCAGGGGGGTACCCACTCCTACCCCCTTTGCAGACTAGCCGTGGCCTTGTGGAAACACAGCCTTGACTTACCAAATACATCTTCAAGCTCAATTCCTGCCAGGAAAACAAAATACTCTGGCAGACGACCTAAACAGAAATCCTACGGACCCTCAGGAATGGAAACTGGATCCACAAATCTTCAGCATGTTGACACGAAAATGGGGGAGCCCAGACATAGATTTATTTGCCTCTCCCCAAAACTATCAGTTGGGCAAATTCTGCACAAGAACTCATAACAAAAAAATCTTGGAAAGTGGATGCTCTATCCTTCAGCTGGAAAAACCTATCAGTCTATGCCTTTCCTCCTCAGCCTGTGCTCTCCAAGGTCTTACTAAAAGTCAGACAGGAAAAACCAAAAATAATTCTGATTGCTCCGGACTGGCCTCGCCAAAACTGGTACCCACTTCTAAGGAATATGTCACACCTTCCCCCATAGTACTTTCCTCAAACACCTCATCTATTGTCTCAGCAGAACTATCAAATTCTGCACACTCAGCTCCAAACTTTGAATCTTGCAGCATGGCTAATCAACTAATTTCACCAATCACATCTCTCAGTAAACCTGTGATGGATGTAATTTTGGAGGCTAGGAGGCCTAGTACTAGAAAATCTTATGCTGATAAATGGAAGAGATTCTGTGCTTGGAACCAAGCACAAGGAATAAACACAGCAATGCCTAATATCCCTCAGATTTTGCAATATTTAACTGAGATGCTTCACAAGGGCCTATCTTTTTCTTCTATAAAAATCCATGCCTCTGCCATATCGGCTCATTACAACACAGAGCCTCCTCTCTTTTCTCATCCCCTGCTAAAGCAATACCTCAAAGGGGCCAAAAATTTAAGACCTCCCAGGAGAGTACTGACTCCTGCATGGAACCTCAGTTTTGTGCTGAAAAAACTCACCCTACCTCCTTTTGAACCAGCTGCTACTGTGGACATAAAATTTCTTTCTTGGAAGACAACCTTTCTTTTAGCAGTCACTTCAGCTAAAAGGGTTTTAGAACTACAGGCTCTCATGGCAGTGGAGCCTTTCATTATCTTTTACCCAGACAGGGTGGCCCTCAGGACCAAGCCTTCTTTTATGCCTAAGGTGGTATCCAGTGTGGCTCTTAACCAGACCATTCACCTGACAACTTTTTTCCCAAATCCGCAGAACAAGGGGGAGCAAATTCTGCATTCATTGGATGTACACAGACAACTAAGATTCTACTTAAACAGGACCAAATCTCTAAGAAAGTCTGAGCAACTACTGATGCTATTTGCTAGAGGAACAGAGGGGAAGGCTATATCAAAGCAGACTATTTCAAAATGGATAAGCCATTGTATTCGTTTCTGCTACATGCACCATGGCAAACCTGTGCCCAAGAGGATCAGATCCCATTCCACCAGGGCTGCTTCTACTTCTGCAGCCTTTCTCAGAGAGGTTCCTACCAGTAACATTCTAGAAGCTGCTACTTGGAGCTCAGTTCATATGTTCACAAAACATTACCATTTACCTCTCTTCCCTAAATCCAGGGCAGGCTTTGCCACTGCAGTCCTGCAGGGCCTTATAGCTGCTCCTAATGCTGTTTAATTCCATCCTCCATTCCATAGCTTTGGGATTCTACCCAAATGTAATGACTGCAACAGTGAAACACGAAGAACATAGTACAGTTGTGTACACTTACCATAAATGTAGATGTTCGAGTGTATTCACTGTTGCAGTCCGGGTTACCCACCCGCCAGCCCCCTTTCTTCTCTGTTATTATACCTCTACTTTCCTTCACTATGTTCAAAAGCCTTTGTGGTGTATTTGCTTTTAGCTGAAGGTAATATTTTTGTGTTCTAAAATACTTGCATATACATATATATATATATATATATATATATATATATATATATATATATATATTTTGCTCCCCATTTGGGGGGCATCTGACATCTGGGGCAGGAAAAAATGACTAAAATGGCATCTGCTGCATGTTTTATACTCCTGACGACTTGACGTCGTGGAAGAGGAGACATCAACCGACGCAGGACCCAAAACTTTGTTATTCAGGCCGACTGAGGGCAACCTGCCAGCAGATTACCCAAATGTAATGACTGCAATAGTGAATACAATCGAACATCTACATTTATGGTAAGTGTACACAACTGTACTTCAGGAGCAGGAACACAAAGCACTGGTTTCACAGAAAGGGTGCTGGAGAACTTGGCTTGGGCACTTGGCTGAGGTATCAGCTCTTTAGCTGTGCCAGTGAAGAGTTTTATTGAGCACCTGGAGGGAGGGAGACGGAGAAATCCAGACCCCGGACCATGTGTGTACCCTGTGTACTCTTAAGGGAAACTGTGCTTGATGCAGAGAGCTGCATCTGGAAATACTGGGTGTATCCATTTTTGTTCTAAGTGAATGTCTCCCTCCAGTGCCAGTGGTGAGGATTTAGGCTCCTTGATTACTGGCCTAGAGTGGGGACATCACAAAGGCTATCAGGCTTTTCATAAATAGAGTGCTTCAGAGCATAGCTCAAATAAGACGTTAGCTTGTGAGTGTTTTTGCCATTTCTCACTGTGCTAATTGGAGGAAGGACACTGAGCAAACCCTGATCTGCGATATATAACATTAAGTATCCTGTTTTTTTGCTTATTTTTATGAGTTATTTATAGCACTTTTATTGTCTCCTGCATACTTTTCTAGCTAGTTTCACTATGTGTGAGGTATTAACTGGAAACTTTCTACATTTGTTAAGCACCTGTTTGGATTTGTTTCTTCTGATTTCCTGCCAAGGAGTGTATCATATAACTTATTTGTTTTTAGTTAAAAGCATTCTCTAGAGTTTGCTTACTTCTTTGTCTGTTTAAAACTTTCATTTAAAGGCTCACTGCTGCTTTTCTGCTGTGATAAACATTTCTGCAGTTTTTTTTTCTACCTAAGTGGTGTGGGTGGTTGTAGCATTGTCCATATTCAGGCTTGTGTTTTGGGCCTAGTTGTTTGATTGTAGAGGCTGTATGTCTGAGCACATGTTCCAGGCCATCTTAGTTTAGCCAAAGCCATTCTTGCATTTCAGTGAGAGGGGAGTGTTTATGGTCATTGACTGATTTGGGGTTACCTGGACTACAGCTTGGAGAAAGCACCTCATTGGTTCTTTCGAGCTTTTTTAAAGTTGTTTCAGGTTTCAACTTTCTGTTACTTAAGAAGTTAACTTGTGAGTGTTTCTGCCATTTCACACTGAGCTAATCGGAGGAAGGGCACTGAGCAAACCCTGATCGGCGATATATAACATTAGGTATCCTGTTTTTTGCTTATTTTACGAGTTATTTATAGCACTTTTATTGTCTGCTGCATACTTTTCCAGCTAGTTTCACTGTGTGTAAGGTATTAACTGGAAATTTTGTACATTTGATAAGCACCTGTTTGGGTTTGTTCTGATTTTTGTCTTCCACCTTCCCTCCCTATTGGTATCCTGTTCTTATACTTGGTGGCTTTGCAGTTGCCCGCCCCTACTATAAATTTAATCTGGGACACTCCTCCTAGTTTAGTGTCATTAACTCATTCTACCTAATACAGGGAGAACATTTGAGAAGGTCAACCCACTTAGTTCTTAACCTTGAGTTATCTTCTGCTCCTCCTTACTCCCTTTCCACTTTACCAAAAAAAAAATTTAAGCTTGTTTCCTGCCTTTCCTGTAAGTAGTCTAGTCCAGAAAAAGATTTGCTGTATCCAGGACTGTTTGTAAGCTTTTGAGCCCCCACCGCTTAACTAGGGTTAAACTATTTCCAGCGCCATAAAGTCGGCTCTTCAAATTTTCCCTTAGAACTAGCCAGTTTTTTTTAGTTTTAGCACTCAAATCTGTTTCTTTGAGGTCAGCACTTTATTTATTTATTTATTTGAATTTGTTGACCGGGAGAGTCCACTGGGGCAGAGCAACCCATTTTCAGTGCAGGCCCGGGGAGTAAAGCTCCACAAGTAGTTACATTCATGACAATAGAGGTTACACTGATGAAAATAACAGTGGTAAAAGATATATAATAAACAAAAAGGCATTCTTGCATAGCATTTCTTACAGAAGAAAATAAAGCTACATATTAGATAGGAAAAAAAAATAATATGAAAATCAATTTTCAGACATTTGAGCAACTGTGGAAAGATAGAACCTATATGATAAGATTATTTTTAAAATTAAGTTAGAATTATTTAAGCATTCCTGATAAAGAATAGTATGATGGTTACTAATTGAAAACAGAAAGGTCATTTAAGCATTGTGAGGTGTTAATGCATATAGAGTACAATTTATTAGACTTATACCATATCGAGTACCGATGAGAACGGGGGATAACTTCATTACCAGAGGAAATCGGATGTTCTATTGCAGGAAAAGTGTACTGATCCTACATTATTATAAAGAGGGGTCAAGGGTCTAAGAGTAGGGGGGTGTTAAGGTTAGGTAGGAGCATGATGTTTAGGTAGGAGCATGAGAAGGGCATTCCCATTTGGAGGGCAGATGGGAGTACAGGGCGGATTTGAAGTTATGCCTTGGTGTAGTGCGTAGTGGAGGGGGAAGAGAGTTCCATATTTGGCTGTGGTGTAGGATAGTAGCAATTGGCCAGGGGGATGTGAGGGTTTGTGCACTTATAGGAGGTTTTGGCTCTCGAATCTGAGGGAGCGGCTGTGTGTGTAGGGTATTAGGAATGTGGCGAGAGAAGGGCATTCTGCAGGTTTGTAGATGAGTTTGTGGGCAGTGGTTAAGTTGTAGGTATTTTAGGTAGTTGGGGAGGTCTAGCCATTGGAGGGTATGTAGGGAGAGGCAGTGATGAGAAGAGTTTTTAGAATTGGTTGCAAATTTGCAGATTTTGTGGTAGCAGGATTCAAGTTTTAAACAAAGGCCCAGTTGAAGGTTGGAGAATAGGGGAGCGGCATATACGAGAGAGGGGAGAAGGAAGGTAGTTGCAAGAGTTTGTCGGGTGGAGGGGCTGAGGGTAACGGTTGTGTCTGTAGAGAAGACCGATTTTTTGATGGGTTGTCTTAATTGTGGAGTAAATGTGGCAATCACATTTTAAGTTTTCATCAGTGGTGATGCCTAGTAGCTTGGTACAGGGAACGCTTTCTAGGGGGGTGTTATTCTGGCTTTTAATGGAGAATAGGTTTTTATTGAAATTGGAGTTTTTGATAGGAGTAAATATTATTAGTTTTGTTTTGTTTGTATTTAGTACTAGGTGATTAGATTGCATCCAGGATTCAGTTTTGGAGAAGGCTGATTGAGTTTTTACTAGTAGTTTAGAGGGGCAGGAGGATGAAGGTGGAGTCATCTGCGTACTGGATAACTGAGGCTTCGGGGATGGAGTGGTGGAAGTAGTTGATGAATATGTTAGAGAAGTAGGCCCAGTACAGATCCCTGGGGAACTCCTGTGGGAGTTGGTAAGAAAGGAGAGGTAGATGCTTTCCATAGGACAGCTTGTTGGCGGTGGGATAGGTAGCTGGAGAACCAGGCTAAGGTAGAGGAAGAAAGATTTAAGTATGAGAGCTGGGATAGGAGTAAGGAGTGGGAGATGGTGTCAAAAGCTTTAGAAAGGTCTAGAAACAGTGATGATACATATTTGCCATTGTCGTGTGCTAGGTTGATGGTTTCAAGAAATTATAAGAGTGCAGTCATGGTGCTGTGGCCGGGCCGAAACCCATGTTGAGTAGGGGAGAGGAGTTTCTGTAGACTCAGGTATGACATAAGTTGTGAGTGGATAGTCTTTTTTTGAGTATTTTAGAAAGAGGAGAAAGTATTGCTATGGGTCTGAAATTGGTTGTGTTTATGTTATTACCACCTTTGTGGAGCGGGATGATGAAAGCATGCCGCCAGGTAGTTGGGGTGTAAGATTTTTGTATGGATGTATTTATAAGAATAGATATGGGATAGGCTATGGCATCAGCAGATAGTTTGAGGAAGGTAGGTTGTCAGGTGCATTGCGACAAGGTTTTAGCAGTTAGAGGAGCAGTCTTTTTATTATGTTTGTGGGGATGGGTGTTAGGCTGAAAGGAGGGGGGAGTTTGATTGGGGGGGTGAGGGGGGCAGAAGTAGATGATGTTGGAGAGGGGGTCAGGGAAGGAGGAGGATAGTTTTGCTATTGCAGTCAGTAAAGAATGAGTTGAATTTATTGGCGGGTTCAAGACTGCTAAGGTTAGGATCTGGGCAAGGGTTGTCTTTACTACTGGGGTTCAGAATGGAGGAAATGGAATTCCAAAATTTTTTTATGGCTGGTTGAGTGCATAGATTGGAGTTTGCAGTAGTAGGTTTTGCGATCTTTTGTTGTTAGTTTTTTGGCCAGGTTGCATAATTGTTTAAATTCTAGGAGGTAGCTGGTTTTTTTTTGTTTTTGGTACCGTTTCCACTTTTTGTCTCGTTGATGCATAATGTTTAGTTTGTGGGATAGCCAGGGGCAGGGATTAGTTTTGATTCATTTGGTTCTAAGGGGAGCTAGTTTATTTAGTAGGGTAATGAAAGTTTGGTTGAAATAAGATACAGCACTTTCTAGTGGAAGGATTTTTTAGGGTTGACCAGTCAGTGTGCTTAAGGCATTCTGAGAAGATTTCAGGGTTGAAGGAGGCTAAGTTGTGGGTTTTCGCATATTGGTGCTGCTTTTCTATGTGAGAGGGTAGGTGGTCTGTGAAGATTGGAAGATGGTCGCTGAGAGAGTCTGGTAGAATTCCAGCATTTGAGGTAAGGTTGGGGTGGGTTGTTAGTATCCAATCTATGATGGTACCAGAGGTACCATCTTTATTTGGCCTGGTAGGAAGGTTTATGAGTTGGATGAAGTTGTATAGATTGACTGAATGAGATGGGGTGTCAGAGTTAAAAGATGCCCAGTTAATGTTCATATCACCTAGGATATAGGTTTCATTTTTGATATTGCAGCTAAACTAAGAGAGGATGTTTTCTAGTGTTTTGATATTATCTCCAGGTGGGATGTAGATAGAACAGATACAGATAGATTTAAAGTTATTACGTTTTAAAAAGCCGACTGTCATTTCGGAGTTGGCAAAGGTTGGGATGGGGTTTGTGTAAGGAGTAAGGGTGTGAGTGGAGGGGTAGATAATAGCTACTCCACCTCCTTTTCTCTGAAGTCTGTCATTGTGTAGGATGTGGTAGCCTGGAGGGAGGATCTCATTGTCTTTGGAGGGTTTAAGCCAGGTCTCAGAGATTGCAGTTATACCGGGGTGATTGTGAGAGAGCAGGCATGGAGGTTGGGAATTTTGTTTTTGAGGCTTTGTGCATTAAGGGTGGTGAGGTGGATGGATTTGGGTTTTTGGGGTTTGGAGGCTTGGTTTGTGAGATTTACATTAGGGTTAGATCCAGGGTCTGGGTGGATGTCACCTGCAAGTGAGAGTAAGATCTGGAGGAGGAGATGACTGAGGTAGTGTAAGGGGGATAGTGAAGTAGGGCTGAGAGGGGGGAGAGTTTTTTTTAGATGGAATGTAGAATAGGGAGGAGTGGGGGAGTATTGTGGGTTTGAACATAAGGGATGGGTTGGAAGAATAGAGTGCAGGGGAGATTTCTGAATATGTGTGGGTTGTGTATGGGAGTTGTGAGGAGTGTATGGGAGTTCTGAGGTTGTGCCTTGTGGGTTCTGGTATAGGTGTGTGTTAGTGAGGTGTGTAAGTTGGGTAAGGTGGGTGAGGGAGATTAGTAGTAAGGTTTGTATAATAGTTTGTGAGGAAAAGGTGGGCACTGTTGTTGTATCACTGATGTATCCAGCATGATCATAAGGTCTGTGAAAAACACACATTTCCCCAGAAGAAATCCCATTCAATAGATCACAAATAACTATTATAACCAGTTTAAGTGAATAGACACTATTTCAAATTGTGATGCAGCTCCAGGCCCAATTAGACGAATAAAACATACTCGCCTATCTGTAAGTCTAACTCTGCATAATAGACCTATATCCCCAATGTTAACTCAAAAAAAAAAACCATGAAACAGGGATTAATTATGACTATATTCATAAATAGAGTAACCCTAATAAGCCTACCTAAAATGGCAGTGCAACAAATATACAAAAGGATATAATATGCCTATGATATAAATGGGACCCCAAATAGTGGCCCTATAAAATCATAAATTTGTAGAAAAAAATGATGTTCAAATGTGTTGGTCCAACTGACTGCTAATAACAGACTTAAGTCCTGAACCCACATATGCATGGCAGACAAGAAAAATTGTCCTTGATGAAAGGTTATTATATAACCAAAACAACCATAAAAGGCCACCAGACCCAAAACTGTGTAACCTTCACAAATATATTGATATTAAATCAAAAAAAAAAAAAAAAAACAGGAACTGCAGTTCCAAAAAAAAATTGTCTAAACAAACCAAAAGTGCTAAATCATATATGTAGATGTATATATAACACACAAAAAAAACACCTGCTGTTAATGGAACCTTAAACAGATCCCAAACCATGAATCCACAGTGGCAAACCCCATGTAATTGAAACTGACCATACTAATATAAACAAAAACATGTGCAACCATTAATTCCTTGATGTTATCACATAAAATTCAAAGAAATAAAGAATTGTCCATACATATCCATCCGTAAGACACAAAAAATTTGAAAAACAAAAACATGAAAGTCTGATGTTGAAAAACTGAGCAAATGTCTGATAAAGCTCCTCAATATCTAGAATAAAGGGCAAAGTCCACCAACAGTCCGAGCCGCAGTTGGTCCCTTTGAAACCCTGAAGCTTGAAAGATCGTAAAAACGACCTCGTATAAAAAAAAAAAAAATGATTGAGCCCCAAAACAATGAATGAATGTACATATGAAAACACCAAATGGACCTTAAGTGCAGGATGTCGAAATCAGACAAAAACTACTGCAAATAAACTGAATAGTCGCCAAGCCAAAGTCAAATGACGAATGATTTAACTGCCTATAGCAGTAAGAAGGCCCAAAGTCATGTGGCATCCCCCAGAGTAAAAAAAAAAATACAGTACCTGATTAAACTCCTAAATCATAAACCCCAAAAATTGGACAGGAAAACAAGGGGAAATGCCACAGTGAATAAACAGTAATATGATAAACCGTCAGTTATGGCCAACAATAAACTACTAAGAAGCCAAAGCGAACCCAGAACCAAAATGGTGAAGCTCCAAAAAAAAAAGTCGACGTTCGTCGCTGCCGTTATCCACTCCCCCACAGAATGAAAATATGAATATGGAGCCCTTCCTGGAACAAGCCTGTTAACAAAATGAAGCTCCAAAAGAGGTTGACGTTCGTCGCTGCTGTTATCCACTCCCTCATAGAGTGGGGAAAAAAAATAAGCATGGAGCCCTTCATAAAGCAGGCCCAGTAACAAAGTACCTCGATCCACTATCAAAGGTCGACCTTCATCGCTACCCGATGTTCAAAAGATTATCATCAGTTATATTACACTGTGCTGTATTTCATTTACACTGTATGATACAGCACACTTACGTCAATGTTGTTTTTTCTCTCTCCATTGTGCAGGTCGTATGTGTCTATATTTTTAGAAGGTTAGTGCAGAGGTAGTAAGGGCTGCACTTGTTCAGAACTCGTAAGCACTAAATAAGTTACAATTACTACAGCACTCAACTTTCCTCACTTGTCTAGAGGAAAACAGGTTGTAGTACTTAATAAATAAGCACATATCCGGGCATGTCTAAGGGTCAGCTCCCGGTGTTTTCTCCTGCCTACCTGATGAATCTGGGCATCTTGGGGCAATGCAGCAGTTGCCTTGTACACAGACAACCGTCTCCTCCTACCACCCAACACTAGAACCTGTGAGAGATGCACTTATATAGTCAAACTGGAAACAAAACTCTCTTCACCCAAGACTGGACTAGACAGTCAAGAGGAGAGGGTAAACACTTGCACGACACCGCACTCATCACATAGTCCCTCAAAACCTACACCACCAAAACACACACACAGAAACACAAAACACACACCTACATTCGTGGAGGCTGTCAATAAAAATCTGCCCAAGCAACAGGGACCTCCAAAGCAGAAACACAAGCAACCTCCACTCCCCAACACAACCCAAATGGCACATAGTCCACAAACTCGGTGTGCTACTCAACCACAGCCCATAAGGCATAACAACGTACCCAACATTCTAGTCACAGGTGAGACTATAGTCAGGCACACTGATGTTCCACTCACCAGGCTAAACAAGAAAGTTACTGTCAGCTGCCTGTCGGGTGCCAGGATCCACCACATAACGCATGCACTCAGGTCAGTCCACAACAAGTACAAATATGATTCTGTCATTGTCCATGTTGGTGTGAATGACCGGAGACATACCTCCCTGGACTACAAAAAAAGAGACATGAAGGAGCTGTCTGATCTTGTAGCCCAGTCAGGTATGACCCTGAGTGTAGCATCCTGCCATCACCCAGAATGATACCACAGTACAAGGACTAAATGATTGACTTCAACAATTGACTAAGCTACTGGTGTCATTCTAAGGGGATCCAGTATCTGTCTGCCTTGGATGACATGATCGACAGACCACAATGCTTTGCCAGAGATGGCCTGCACCTGTCGCCCTTGGGATTCTGGATACTGGCTAAGGCTTGCCACCCCTATAGGGCCTTTTTTAGGCAATGTTCAAATGACAAACTCACTACCATAACAGGTACAAGCAAGCAAAATCTGAGGGGAATGCTACTCAATGCTAGAAGTCTAAACCTCAAAATGCACTCTCTCGAGGCACTCCTTAAAAATGGAGAACATCGACATCTGTGCAGCGACAGAGACCTGGTTCAAAGCTCCAGAGAGCACCCCTGCATTACCAGGCTATAATTCATACCACACCTTTCGGCCACCTAACCAGGACCGAAACACTAAAGGCGGAGGCGTGTCCATATTCATTAAGGATATCCACACCTCCAGGCTAGTTGCCCAGCATAATGCATCCGAGATTATCCATGTGCAACTAACTCTGGGCAAGACCGTAGTCCAAATTGTAGCTTGCTACAGATCCCTCACCATGCCCCAGGATTCCCACTCCTCATTTCATGATACACTGGAAAATATTAGGGTACAACCTAACACTCTAATAATGGGTGATTTCAACTACCCCACCATTAACTGTGAAAACTATTCCTGTACCAACTCTTTTGCTCAACGTTTTCTGGAATTCATAAATTCCAGTGCCGTGGATCAACTTATCCACACCCCCACCAGTGGCAGCAATATCCTAGACCTGGTTATTACCAACATGGGAAACCGGTGTTCCACACTAGAGGCCAATTCCTCATTGGTCAGATCCGACCACAAGGTAATCACCCTAGACATCCACATCCTGCCCCCACCCTCCATTAGGAAAACCACCGTAAAAATTTTCTCCAAAGCCAACTTCACGCTTCTTAAGACAGAAGTAGCAAACTTCACGACACCCATGCAGACGACAGTAGACTTACCACTGCTGAATCCTACACAAATACACTTTATAAGCACTTACACGAGTGCATGGATCGTGCAATCCCTAACAGAACCAAAATGCTATCCTCCAAAAAAAGGAAGCCAATGTGGTGGTCCCCTGCCATAAACAAACTCTACAACAGAAGAAAGAAACTGTTGCAAAAAAGAGTAAAATCCCATGATTGGAGGAACTCCCTGGTCAGCCTCAGTAAAAAGCTGAGATCCCTCACAAAATCCTCCAAAGCTAGTTACGAAAAATAAATCGCCACTGATTCTAATGACAACTACAAAGCATTCTATAGTTATGTCAAGAATCTCATTGGCAACACTCAGATCTGCTCTGAGTTACAGCAAAATGGCACTAAATATACGGAACCGACTGATATTGCCAACATCCTGGCAGATAGGTTCAGTGCTAGCTTTACCCCCCTCTCACCCCCTAAAGGGCCCATCTCTATACCGGAAGAATGCAAAGTTCCTATAATCACGGCTGCACAGGTAATAACCACACTCTCCAAAGCCAAGAACACAGCATCCATGGGGCTTGACAACACCCCAGGCTGCGTTCTACACGAACTACAGAACGAAAAGGCACCCCACGTAAGTACCATGTTCAATCATAGCCTCACCTCAGGCTTTGTGCCCACTGAATGGCGCACAGCAATGGTTATCCCACTCCACAAAGGGGGAGCCACCATGGACCCCGGGAACTATTGCCCCATTAGCCTGACGAGCCTGGTCTGCAAGGCTATGGAATGTATCATCATGGAACTTATAAACAATGACACTGACAATCTCCAAATTCTGGACCCCACCCAGTTTAGGTTTGTATAAGGCAGATCATGTCTCCCAAACCTGATAGACTTCTTTGAAGTGGTCACCAAAGCCGTAGATGAGGGTAAGGTGGTTCACACAGCCTATCTAGATCTCGCCAAGGCTTTCGACACCTTCCCCCACTCTGGAATTATAGATAAACTCACTAAACTAGATATAAATCTCTATGCCACAAGATGGGTTGCCAACTGGCTCACTGACAGAACCCAGACTGCGAAAGTAGCAGACTCCAAATCCGTCTTCAGACCAGTGACTAGTGGAGTACCACAGGGTTCAGTCCTGGGTCGTCTCTTGTTTGGTATCTACTTCTCAGAAGTACAGGCTAACACAGAAGGTCTTTGGCTAACGAAGTTCGCAGATTACTGCAAACTAGGAGCCATAATCGAAACTCCTAACGATGTGGACAACCTACAAAAGGGCCTCACTGAGACAGATGCCTGGTGTCAAAGCCATGCCCTCAAGCTCAATGCCAAAATGTGCATTGTCATCCCTTTTGGTAAAAACTCTGTACCCATGAACTACCACATAGGCGGTAGTCTGCTTAACACCAAAAGTGTGATAAGAGACCTTGGGACACAGGTGGACAGTAGTCTCTCCTTTGATAATCACATCACCACAGTAGTCAGGAAATCCTACGTGGCACACCTCATCACAAAAGGTTTCTCATCCAGGAAAAAAGAGGTCATTGTTCCTCTCTACTCGTCACTCATTAGACCCATTGTAGAGTACAACGCCCCTTTTGGTATGTACCTCACAAGACATCTACAACAACTAGAAAGGCACAGAAATACCTCACAAAGAGGATTACTAGCCTCAAGCAGATGCCTTACGCAGACCGTCTCAAAAACTCCAGCTTTACTCTGTCGTATAGCAGCTACTCAGAGGCGATCTTTGCCTAACATTCAAAGCTATGTCAAACCCAGAGCTGTTGGACATGCTGCACTTAAAGAAATCCCAATCCCTCCGAGCTACACGCTCTAAGGACTAAACGTTGTCACCACAATAAACAGAACATGCTGGAGGGATAGATTCCTGTCCCAGAGACTTCCCATACACTGGAACAAACTACCTATGTATATCAAACAAAGCTCCTCATTAGCACTCTTCAAGAAAAATCTTGATGATTGGATGGGAGATAGGAAATTCACCCTGGGGATCACTTCTGTGGCCCTGCTCGACAGGGGCACAGGAAAATTATTTTCTTGGGTGGCGAAAGCCAGGGTACCTTTTTGGCTAGGCTTATATAGCCCTAGGGTCAATAGCCTAGTACCTGCCTATGAAGCTATGCTATGTTGATGAGAAGAGAAAAGGGCAGAACATGTCATATCTGTAGTAGCTTTTAGGTTACTAACCTGAATGCTTTAATAAATTCTTTTAAATCCTTGATCATTGTACATTTAAAAAACAATGCTCCTTTAGGGGTGGTTTACAAAAATCCCATGAGGCCTTCATTAAGGGATGTTTGTAAGTGTCCATTTGCTGTGTGTTTTTTGATGAGTTTATTTAAGTACTGCAAGGCTGATACTACTAACCTTTTAGCACCTGTAGCAATGACCATAATGGAGTAATTGTAAGCAGATAGAAAGGCATGTTCTAGAGTAAGGTGCAAAAACACTGAAGCTGTAGTGGGTATGGTTAATTGGTCATTGGATTAGATAGTGAAAACTGGAGATTAGTTTGTTTTCCTGAAGTAAGAGTGAAATGTTAAGTCAAAACTTCACTATATGGTATTTTAGAATGACTGTTTTGAAAATGCATAGGCTCCACAGGGAAACATTTTCTATATGGTACCTTGTGCTAGTTGATTTCAACAGTGCATACATAATTTGAGTGGACTTGCTATTGTAAAATGAATGAATTGATGCTGGTTGACACATGCAGTTGTGAAAGTTTTGCCTTTAAGTCTGCACTTATGAAATGCTTATATTTCTCTCACTATTCTAATTAAAGGAAAGGAAGAGAAAAGGAAACTGAAGGAAAAAAAGTTATTGAAAAAACTAGAAAAGAATCAGTTGCAAGAGGAACAAATGAAAAAAGTACCAGCAGAGCAAACAAAGAAGGATCAAGGTAATTCTTGTTAACTGCACAGTTTTGTGGATGTGTGTCTTTAAAAATGGGTTATCAAATTCTTTGCTGAGGGTGCCTGTAATCTTGAGAAGTTTTAAGTATGAAAGGTGTAGAAAAGCCAGTTAATAAACAAAAAAGAAAGATCAGCATTACAGGTTTCAAAGTGACTGAGTGAATTTTAAAGCCTCGCCAGCCTTATATGCAAAGCTGTGGAACGTATCATAGCAGAAGTCATTTATGCAGACATAGGCAACCTAGCTAGTCTAGATTCTAATTAGTTTGGTTTTGTGAAGGACAGGTCCTGTCTCCTGAACCTAATAAGCGTCTTTGAAAAGGCTTCGGGGTCTATGGACAATGATCATTCTTTGAGCACTGCTTATCTTGACCTAGCCAAGGCTTTTGGCACTACCCCCTATGATGGTGTTATTGAAAAATTAGAAAAGCCTAATGTAAATCCCTACATTGTCCTCTGGATTGCAAACTGGCTATCCAATAGATCTCAAGTTGTGGAAGTTGCTGGTTCCCTTTCTGAATGTAAAATTGTATCTAGTGGGGTGCCACAGGGATCAGTTTTAGGCCCTCTCTCATTTTGGCGTTTATTTTGCAGACATCCAAGCCGTTATCGCAAAAGTGTGATCGACCAAGTTTGCTGATGACCGCAAATTGGGCACTGTTACCCGCTTATCCACTAATACAAAACTGCTCCAGCATGGGCTGGAATATGCACATGCATGCTAAAGAAAAAAAAGTGCAGCATAATAGCATTTGGCAGAAATGAAATTCTCCTCCTCAGACAGACACAGTCATAAAAGACCTAGGTACTTATGTTGATAACTCTCTCTCCTTCAGTAATCATGTCTCCACCATAGTTAGGAAGTCATTCTATCTGGCCCTGTTGTTGTCAAAGGGATTATTTTGAAAAGACCCAAAGATGTTATCCTATCACTGTACTCTTCCAATATCAGACACATTATTGAATACAATTCCACCTTTGTTATGTACAAATCAAAGTGCATCTGTCAGTTGCAAAAGACCCCAAAGCTCTAACCAAAAAAAATAAAGGTATTAAATCTTTCAACTACCCCAGCAGATTAGCACGACTCTCCTTATACTCTGTTGTCTATAGGTTGCTGTGAGGAAACCTGTGTCTTGTTTTTTGAGCCATGAAAGAGACAGTCCTATTAACCTCCTGTTTCTTTGCAAAACCAATGGCTCCACAAATACCTGCACTAGGGATCTAAATCTACACCAAAAAATAAACAAGGCTTACAGGAGAGAGAGGTTCCTAACTCAACATGTTCCTTGCCTATAGAATAAGGTAGCACTACAGGCCAAAAAAGTACTACTTTTTCTACCTTTAAGGCTAGTCTTGATGACTGGATGAGTAGAGACAAATTTACACCAGGGTTGTCATGCACACCCTTCTCATTTATGGCTAGGCATTGTATGGTCTTCATTATTGCTTGTTTAGTATGTTCCTATAAAAGCTGTTCTTGTTTTCAAGTTTGTTGTATCAATATATTTGTAGTACTTTCAGTAAGAAAAGGATTTTAAATTGTTTAGATTTGGAAAATCCTCTATTAGCTTTTTACAAGTCATCTTGTCAAAGATACCATTTTCAGGATTGGCTCTTTCATGCACAAGATTAATCTTCATTAGCTGAAATACCATGGTTTTGGACTACTGTGAGTCAACTTTACCAGAGTGTATTCATGTGCATCAGTGGTCAGAGGTAAATATGAAAATGCACGCTGAATCCCTTCTTCTAAGGAAAGAGTTGCTGAACCTGTGTGACAGAGGAAAAAAAAAGACATGGGAATTTTTTTTCAAGAACTTATTTAGGACTATGTGTTTCTTTGATTCTCATTTGCTGTATGTACTCTTATATTAAAGGCAAGTTGATTATTGTTTTCAGGTCGTCTCTACACAGTTAGTCTGGCTTTGCCAGGTTCCGTACTGGACAATGCTCAGTCACCAGAGCTCCGGACTTACTTGGCAGGACAGATTGCTCGAGCTTGCTGTATTTTCTGCATAGATGAAATTGTGGTGTTTGATGAACAAGGAGAAGACCCAAAGTAAGTGAACAGTTATATGTGCAATTTCTTAATCTTTGCATGACATTTGTGTATTGAACCTTTACATACTTAAAATCCTTAGTTGTTCAACGTGCTGCTTAGGCATAGGTCAATATGGCCTGACAGTCTAAGCTGATTTCCAGAGGCACAAATCCTAGTGCTCATATAGGTATGTAACTGATTATCCAATGTTGTCTATTTCATCTGATACATCCCATGGGTTGTCTGATCTGACTGGATCTGACTTCTGCACCAACTGTGAAGCTTCTTCTGTTCCAGGGCTCTGACACTTCCCCTACCTACAATTCCCTATACTCCACCCTAGTACCTCAGATCTCGTTTGCCACCAAAGCCTTCAGATGTGTTCTTGAGGACTCATCTCTTGGCATGTGTTATTTTTGGATTTCAGCCTTTTCCTCCTTCCCTACTGTGTGCTTTACACTCTGTTATTTTATTAGAGTGTGTCTCATTGATAGGACTTAGGTTCACACTTTAGTTATATAGTTAGAACTGGTAGTTGCTGTAGCGTGGCAGGCTAGTATTAATGTTTTGGATATATAGTAAATTAGCCATATAGTTTGATAAGCGTTGAGTGTTATTGCTTGACTAATGGTTCTTAATACGTTTGTTGTAGTGGTGATGTCCTTCCATATCACAGTTGCAGTATTCTTTACATAAGAGATCTCCTGCCAAAGATAGCCTAATGTCTGGCCAGTATACCAAAGCCTTTAGGTCTTAAAGGCACCATACATCACACTTATGCTCTCTCTGTAAGACGTAGGGCATAAATGTGACTTATGGAGACAAACATTCAGAACTTCTTTGCCGCCAGTCCAAATGCCATTATCAAATGAAAGTCTTGATACCCTACTGCTGTGCTGGTTACCAAGCCACTTTCAGATAAGTGCCCCATTGGGGCTTCTTCTCTCCTTTTTTAAAATTTTGTCTTTTATTTATGTTCATGTCATCCTGGAAAGGAAAATGTCAGAGCGGGTTACAGATTCCCCATAAAGACCGCCACGACCAGTGTTTTGTGATTGTGCACTAACCATGACCATGTGCAGTGCTCTGTCAGTTGTTTGTCCCTAAGACCCTATGTAGTCCTTTATCCCCCTTGTCCATATACCTTGAGAACCAACAACTTAAGTTTTTGGCTCAAGGTGCTATGGTGGAATCCTCCCATATTGAGAGCCATCCATGAACCAAGAAAGCCAAAAAGATTAGGCCTGTTTTGGTTGCTGTGCAGCCTCCCCGTACATCTCTCTAGAAGCTAGTGAAAGCCCTGAAGACCATTTGGTGCTTGCCTCAGATTCCACTGCCATGACCTCATCGGAGGCGTGCATAGATATGAACTCTTGCATGTCTTTGGAGGCTTTTCCAATGGCTGCTTTGATCACTGAGGGGAACCTTAACTGATTATTTCTAAGGGACTGAGGGGGATTTCTCAGATTTTCGTGAGGGAGGAGATCCCTACTACCATTATTGAATCTCACCAAGAGCCTGAACCTCCAAGGGTACTTAGGGCAGATGGCCCTTTTCAAAAAAAAGCTGAAAACTTAACATATTCCCCTGTTGCTAAATATCCCCAGCATGAATGGCAAAATTTTACTTAGGATCCATTCAGTGCTTTAACGGCCTGGAAGCCTCCTCAAGGGATGTCAGTCCGTGCTCCTCCCTGGCCTTCCACCCCTGTTAAGAGGCCTAGAGAAGTGAATTCCTCAGATAGGGACTAAGATTATGGGGACTGTGACGTCCCCACTCTGCACCAGTAATCAAGGAGCCTCAATCCTCACCACTGACACTGGAGAGGGACGTTCACTTGGCATAAAAATAGATACTCTCAGTATTTCTAGATGCAGACCTGTCTACATCAAGCACAACTTCCCTTAAGAGTACACAAGGAACAAACTCAGCCCTGGGTCTGAGTTTCTCTGTCTCCCTCCAGGTCCCCAGTAAGACTCCCCACTGGCACAGCTGTAGGGTTAAGTCCATCGCCGAGTGCCCAAGCCAAGTCAGTATCCTCTCTGTGAAACCAGTGCTTCGTGTTTTTGCTCCAAGTAGCTTACACACACACACACACACACACACACACACACACACACCTGGGAAAGTTTGGCACAGATTACCCACTTTATCAACTTTGCCCAGACTATAGTAGATTCACTACCACCAGTCAGTTACTACAAGGCTGTTAAAGGGATATCCAGTTATACTGAGTGAAATTAATATTAATACACATGATAATGTTGACCAAACAGCCAGGCTTCAGGAATGGCCACAGTTATCACCAAATAAATATCATATACTCTCAAAGCTTAAATATTTTTAAAAAGGACCAGCCACAATGAAAAGTTTAAATATATTTAATAATAAAAGACCAAGAAAATACTACTTCTTCTTCTTTCGGCTTTTTCCCGGTTAGGGGTCGCCACAGTGGATCACCTGTCCGCTCATGATTGGCAGTGGAGTTTTACAGTGTCAAGTTGCCAGCCCGGCACCCAACCTTCCAAAGAAGGCACACACATGCACACACTCACACTTAGGGCCAATTTAGAGTGTCCAATCCACCTACAGCATGTCTTTGTGATGTGGGAGGAAACCGGAGCACCCGGAGGAAACCCACGCGGCCACAAGGAGGATATGCAGACTCCGCACAGAAGGCACCCCAGCCGAGGATCGAACCGGAGAACCTCTTGCTGTGAGGCGGCAACGCTAACCGCTGTGGCCGCCCATGAAAGACCAAGAAAATACTAAATATCTATTTTGCATAGTTACAGAAAAACAATACTTAACTATTCTCACTGTATTTTCCTGACTGATCTAAAAAGTACTAGTCCCTGGTCACTTACTAGCGTAAGGCAAGATGAAGTGGGTGAGTGGTCTTCCTCCTTTTCAGGTTCCAAGAACAGACTGTTCGTGAGACTTCAGTTTCCTCTAATATTAAAACATTATATTTCTGTACAGCTTGACATTACATACATTTGGTCATCTGATTTCTGGTTCCCATGCAACCCCCATTGCTAGAAGCTGCCAGAATTTAGCACCTATGTGTAAACCATACACACGGATGAGTTTTACTCAGATCTGCTCCTGCTCCTAGAAGTTATAAGACAATTTCAAGCCTCTACCCTACTAGAATAGCAATTAGCTCCCTGTTAGAGACAATAAAGAAGGCTTCCTAATACTTGGTTTCCCAGACATTTTGTCTCTGGCTGCAACCAGAGCTGTAAGATACAGTTTTTTTAGCCTAATTTACTTTCAGCTATTTTTTATAGTGTGCTGCAGCCAGATTGTGATTAACCTCTTCTCTTCCAGTATCCTCTGTTAAAGCATATACATTTAATCCAGTTACAATAATACATGTATGTTTCTTTTCTTTCCACCAGGGCACACTGCTGACACATTTCAACACAAGCAACTCTACAAATACATTTTTAAACGTAAACCTCTGCACAAATCAGTTTGATAAACAAATGACATATAGTTCTTTACTAAATTCCAACCAGCTGTGCTGGCATATGTTACACATCCACTGCCCTACTTTTCCTAGCATGGCTGGCAGTACCTCCTTTTGTCACAGGGAGGAATACCTTGCTTATTCTCAAATTCCTTCCTTTCTAGACTATGGTTCAGAGGAAGAGTATTCCTTGAGTCCAAACTCCTACTTGGAAGAGTTATACTTTTGGGATACTATTACCTGTATGATGGAGTATTTTAAGTGGGATTGCTGCCAGGTCTCTGACATCCAAAAGAGGTATTATGAGCTTCTACAAATGGAGTCTCCCAAGACATCTGCTGTTCCACCCGTTTTGGCAGCCCTTTTGGACACCGTTTTTGCTGCCTCTGTACCTGCTATTCTCCGCCTCTAACTCCAAGAATCCTGACAGGTCCTACAAGGTGCCTGAGGATTGCATATTTTTATACAAGTGCCCTTCTGCTGATCCTTCATTGGTTTCAGTTTCCACTGATAAAACTTCTAAGCTGTTGCCACTTCTAAGCTGTTGCCATCTACTAAGTTCCTTCCTTTAGATAAGGAAAGTTGCACTATGGAAAGGTTGGATAAGAACGTCTATACTGCTGTCAGTTGGTCTTTACAGGCCATTAATTTCCAGACCAACATGACCAGGTATGTTCTGGGTCTTCTTTCCCAGGTAGCTAAGGTGCTGTCTGACCTTCCTGATTCTGATGGGGAGACTTCTTCTCTTTCCCTGCTTGGGTCCACTTCCCAAGTTGCCAACCTCTCTATAAAATGCAATTATGATGCAGCTGTTGTCTCTTCCAGGGCTGCTGCCTTTGGTTTTGTGATGAGGCATTATCCTTTGCTATGTCTTTAGGTTTTACATGATGGTATTAAAGCCAAGCTTTTGGATATCACTCTGGATAGCAAAAAACTTTTTGGGGTAGCTGCTGCTGACATATTTGAGTCCTTCCAGGATAACAATAAGGCCTTGCAGGATATTTTTGTCTCTCCTATTCCCCTAATTCCAGAGGAATAACCCTTCTAAGTCTGCCTTTGTTATTAAGCAGTCTTACCCTCCTCCTAAAGACCAGAAGGGATCTAGGTGCATTCCTCCTGGTATGTCCACTCAGACTCCTTCTCAGAAGTCTTCTTTTCTGGACATGCCTATCTCCATTTGATGTTTGGCCTTCCCTTCCCCTCAGCTTGGTACCCTTGTCTCTCTGCCTTTTTCTATTTCTTCCAAATTGGCTTTGGATGACCTCCGACTCTGTTATTCTTCAGGGGTATTTTATGGTTTGGAAATCCTTTCCCCCTTTTCAGGCATTATCATCCTCATTTAGAACAGCTTCCTCATTTCCCAGAGTTTCCGCAATCCCATTTGAATCAGGGCACCATTCAATTCATTCCATCCACACAGGTGAGAAAGGGGTTTTACTGCAGAATGTTTTTGGTTCCTCGGAAGGAAGGTACTTGGAGACCAGTAGTGGATCTTTCTCTGCTAAACACCTTTCTCAAGGCTCCTTCTTTCTGGATATTGTCTTTTCAGACCTTGATGTTCTTCATGTTTCACTGTTGCAGTCATTACATTTGGGTAATCTGCTGGCAGGTTGCCCTCACTCAGCCTGAATTCCCAAGTCTTGGGTCCTGCATCAGTTGCTTTCTCCTCTTCCATGACATCAGGGGTATAAAACATGCAGCCGACGCCATTTTCTTTAGTCTTTCTTGCCACGCGGTGCTCGAAGCAGAAGCATTTCGCAAGTGCTGGTCGGCTGACTCCTGAAATATTCAAGTTTGAGTTTTAGAACCGAAGTCTTCACTAAAGAAAGTACCCCGTTGGAGAAACTTTTTTCTTGCTCCATACTGATGTCAGAAAAGTTAATAATTGTATTACTTGTGGGAAGCAAATACCTCATAAGGATTTCCATTTATACTGTATTCCTTGCCTAGGCCCTGTTCACAACGTGCCTGACTGTCGGTTTTGTGCTAGATTTAACCAACGCACTATTAAGCGTCGGTATATTTTTGCCTCAAAGTATTTTAGAAACAGATTTAACTACCCAGAAATGTCGTCGGATAGCAATCCAACTACCGGAGTACATAAAAAACGCAAGGAAGAGGACAGAGAGAGACAGGTGAGGTCCAAAACCGACGATGAAGCTTCTCCTAAGCCAGTCGCCTGTTCTCAGTGAGGACCTTTCGCAGCCCCTGATACCCGCTACTTTAGAGTCGCAGGCCTCTACTGACACCCATGTGGAGTCCGGCATGCCGCGAGATACTCAAAGTATTGGACCCATGGATGTATCTCCCTTGGATGGGTCCGGAGCCGCTGAGCAGGCAACGGCTTCTGAGGGGGTTTTCAGGCCTCAATATTTGTATATCAAACCGACGACAGCTGCAAAACCAAAGACAAAAGCAACTTCTAAAACTAAAAAACTGACGCATGAGCCGCATGCACAGGCCTCTATGCCTAAAAAACAAATGATTAAAATGGCTGAAGACCTTATTACCTTGATCAGGGGCTCCCGTCCCCCTCCAGATAAGAGGCCTAGACAAGACACTGATTATGAATCTTCAGATCAGGTTTCTATTTCTTCTGATTTCTCTTCTGATCAGGAATTATCTATACCTCCCTATGAGGATTCTGATGCAGAGGAGTCTATACGATCTGCATCACCTCCTGAGGATTATTCATTTGGAGAAACCTTGCATACTTTGAGGGAACATTTTATTTTCGCTGGGAGAGTCAAAATTTCTCAGAATCAAAAAAGAGGCTCAGGGATTTCCTTCTTCTCCCTCAGCACAGGCCTGTAGCCATTCCCCCTGTTTTAGACATTGTGGATGATGTGTTTTCGGAGTCAAGCTTGACCCCTGACTCCTTACCTCCGGCTCCCAGTAAGCCTGACAGATATTAACAGGGTCCCTGACTCACATCAATTTATATTTAGATAGCCTGCTGCTGATCCTGAAACTATTTCACAGGGTCCAAAGGGAGTTAAGGCCTCAACAGCAAAAGATCGTACCCCCTCTGACAGAGATTCAAGGGCACTGAACAGATGGGGAAAAAAGGTTTATACATCTGCAACCTTGGCAATCGGGGCCTTAAGCTCTCAATTTCATATGCTTAAGTATCAACAACATGTTATGGGATTGCTGAAACAGAAAATGATGTTGATTTCTGAATGTGTAGAAAATAAAGAATTGCCGGAATTATTGCATGCAGCTGAACAGGTTGGAAAGCATACTTTGCAATGTGGTTTTGACTCCTTAGAGGCCTGCTGCAGGGCCACAGTTACTGGCTCTGTGCTTAGGAGGCATGCCTGGCTAAAGGAACAAAGTTTGCCTGATCATGTTAAAGCTAAATTGCTAGATGCACCTTTACAGCATGATACTCTGTTTGGTATTAAGGCAGAAGAGGTTTTAAAGAAAATGGAAGACAAAGCTAAGTCTATGCAAACTGTAAAAGACTTCTTACAAGTGCAGCCGCCAAGATTCAGTAGACACTGGCCTACAAAAATTGGTCCTTTCCTGTGTCAGACAGAGCTCAAAGGGGAAAATCCAGATGCCCTAAGGGTTCCAGATAACCAGGCGCAAGATTCATACAGGTCAAAGCAATGGGGCGCTTCTACCTCCAAATCTGGAGGAGATAAAGCGCAATCCTACAGAAAACAGTCCCAATGACTTCCCTCTGCCAACACCAAGCACTTATATTTTGGCAGCACCCTTAGAGGGAAAATTAGCACTTTTTGCTCAAAATTGGCAGTTAATAACCCAGGACAAGTGGGTACTAAATATAGTATCACAGGGATACAGATTCCATTTCCACACTCTACCAATGGCAAACAGTTGGCCAGATCTGCGAAAAAATCAATGGGCAGAGGCACAGAAACAGGTTACGTCCCTCATGGATATGGGGGCCATTCAGCCAGTACCAGAACAGGAAAAAGGACAAGGTTTTTACTCAAGACTGTTCTTGGTACCCAGAAAGGACAAGGCCCGGCGGCCAATACTGGATTTATCGATTCTGAACACATACCTGGACATTCCAAAATTCAAAATGCTGACTTTGCAGCAGCTTCTGCCCATGCTGGGCAAGAATGCTTGGCTGGTGACATTAGACCTAAAAGAGGCATACCTGCATGTCCCAATAAGACAATAGTGCAGAAGATACCTCGGACTCAAGGCTGGCTTAATGCATTACCAATTCTTTGCATTGCCCTTTGGCTTATCTACTGCACCCAGGGTCTTTACAAAGTGCCTGGCACCAGTAATTGCATTTTGCAGACAAAGAAGTATACAAATATATCCTTATTTGGACGACTGTCTCATTCAAGCAGAGAACAAGGACATTCTTCTTCAACACCTGGCATTTGTGAAAAGGCTTCTAACATGCCTAGGGTACACAGTAAACGAAAAGAAATCTCACAACTGGTACCCTCTCAAAAGATAACATTCCTGGGTACAAGCTTGAATACAACTGCCCAGATGGCTTACCTCACGCCAAACTAGCAAAGGCAACTGACTACTTACTTCAAACTGATGGCAACAAAACCCAGTTATCTACAAGACACATTCTGCAGGCTTTGGGCTTCATGGCATCCTGCATACTACTGATTCCATATGCAAGACTGCATATGAGGAAACTTCAGTGGTACCTAAAAAGTTTATGGAGTCAACATTCTTACAGTCTGGAAACAATGATTCCTCTCATTCCCTGCCTACAACAGGAGTTTCTGTGGTGGGCAAAGGCATGTCACCAAAACATGGGACGGGCCTTCACTCTACCCCACTGCCAGCCAAACCTTAAACAACAGATGCATCAGATTATGCCTGGGGGGCCCACATGGCAGGAAGATGCATTCAGGGCATATGGACCCCAAAACAAATGCATCTACATAAACAAGCAAGGGGGCACACACTCATACTCCCTTTGCAGACTAGCCATGGCACTGTGGGACACAGCTTTGACTTACCAAATACATCTTCAAGCTCAATTCCTGCCAGGAAAGCAAAATAATCTGGCAGATTTAAGCAGAAACCTTATGGATCCTCACGAGTGGAAACTAAATCCACAAGTCTTCAGCATGATAAAGAAATGGGGAGCCCAGACATAGATCTATTTGCCTCTCCTCAAAATTATCAGTTGAAAAGATTTTGCACAAGGACTTATCATAGACAAGCATAGAAAGTGGACACACTATCCTTCAGTTGGAAAAACCTATCAGTTTACACCTTTCCTCCTCTGCCTTTTCTTCCCAAGGTCCTCCTAAAAGTCAGACAAGAGAAACCAAAGATGATACTAATTGCCCCGAACTGGCCCCGCCAATACTGGTACCCAATCCTAAGGAACTTGAGGTAAGGTCCAAGCTGGGTATTGAGACAAAAGACCTCAACTACTGCCCCAGCAAAACAATCAGATCCTGCACAATCAACTCGAGACACTGAACCTGGCAGTATGGCTGATCGTGTAGTTATACAAACATCACCTCTCAGTAAAGCTGTGATGGATGTCATTTTGGAAGCCAGAAGGCCTAGTACTAGAAACTGTTATGCTGATGAATGGAAGAGGTTCTGTGCTTGGAATCAAGCACAAGGAACTGATACAGCAGAACCAAATATTCCTCAGATATTACAATACTTGACTGAGATTCTTGACAAAGGCCTATATTTCTCATCAATTAAAATCCATGCCTCTGCCATTTCGACTCATTACAATACAGAGCCACCAATCTTTTCTCATCCTTTACTAAAGCAGTATCTTAGAGAAGCCAAAAATTTAAGGCCTCCTAGAAGATCACCATTACCTGCATGGGACCTCAATTATGTGTTGGAAAAGCTTACCCTGCCTCCATTTGAACCAGCTGCTACCGCTGATGTAAAGTTCTTATAGAAAACAGCTCTGCTACTAGCAATTACTTCGGCAAGAAGAGTTTCAGAGCTACAGGCCCTCATGGCTGTAGAGCCTTTTATCATATTTTACCCAGAAAGGGTGTCTGAGGACAAATCCTACATTTATGCCTAAGGTGGTTTCCAGTGTGGCTCTTAACCAAACAATTCATCTGCCAACCTTTCATCCAAATCCGCAGAACAAGAGGGAGAGAATTCTGCATTCTTTGGACGTACACAGACAGCTAAGATTGTACTTGAGCAGGACAAAAGCTCTAAGAAAAACTAAGCAATTACTTGTGACATATGCTGCAGGATCAGAAGGAAAGGCTATTTCAAAGCAGACAATTTCAAAGTGGATAAGCCACTGCATCCGTTTCTGCTACTTACACCATGGTAAACCTGTGCCCAAGGGCATTAGGTCTCATTCCACCAGAGCTGCAGCTACTTCAGCAGCCTTTCTCAGAGGAGTACCAACCAAAGACATTCTAGAGGCTGCTACTTGGAGTTCTGTTCACACCTTTGCAAAGCATTATCATTTGCCTCTCTACTCTAAGTCCAGGACAGGCTTTGCCACTGCAGTTCTGCAGAGCCTTATAGCTGCACCTAATGCTATTTAGCTCCAGCCTCCCAACCATAGCTTTGGGATTCTACCCAAATGTAATGATTGCAACAGTGAAACACGAACATAGTACAGTTGTGTACACTTACCATAAATGTATATGTTCGAGTGTCTGCACTGTTGCAGTCCAGGTTACACTCCCGCCATCCCCATGTCATTCTGGAGTTTATCTTTTCTTTTCTATCTTCTACATCCTATGTGGTGTATTTGCTTGTAGATGAAGGTAAAGTTTATATTGATGCATGTATATATATATATATATATATATATATATACATATATATTTTTTTTTTTTTTTTGCTACCTTTTTGGGGGCACCTGACATCGGGGGCAAGAAAAACTAAAGAAAATGGCATCTGCTGCATGCTTTATACCCCTGACGACCTGACATCATGGAAGAGGAGACAGCAACCGATGCAGTACCCAAGACTTTGGAATTTAGGCTGACTGATGGCAACCTGCCAGCAGATTACCCAAATGTAATGACTGCAACAGTGAGTACACTCGAACATCTACATTTATGGTAAGTGTACACAACTGTACTTTTCCTCCTCTTCTTCCCCTGGCCTTTTTGGTTTGTCTAGAACTTAAGGATGCATACCTTCACATCCTCGTTCACTCTCTGTTCAGGAAATATTTATGTTTCTCTGTTTCTTCCTGGAATTTTTTGTTCTCTGCTTTGACCTTTGGCCTTTTTACTACCCCCAAGGTTATTCACCAAATGTCTCTCCTGTCATTGCTTTTTGCAGGCTTTGGGGGATTCAGATTTTTCCATCTGGACGATCTGCTCATTCAAGCTCCTTCTCTCAGCAATCTGTTGCAGGATCTTCAGTTTATCACTTGTCTTTTACACATTTTGGGGTTCACTATAAATCTAAAGAAATCAGTCCTGGCACCCTCCCAGGATCATATTTTTTATCAGGTGCAGGCTTCAGACTGTTCCCATACTGGCTTCTTTTCCTCCTCCCTATGTTCTGTCTTTGACAACCTTTTTCCATTGTCTTCTTTTTCTTTCCTCTCTCACAGCCAAGGAATTTCTAAGGGTTCTGGAATTTATGCCTTCCACTCTTCCCATACTTCCTCTCACCAAGCTCCATATGAAGAAACTTCAGTGGTACCTCAAATCAGTGTGGCTTCAACATTGCCACCCCCTGGAATTCCTTGATGTCCTTCTATATCATTGTTGCAGTAGTCATTACACTAGGGATCCCCTGACAAGGGTAGCCTGACATCCCGCCAGTATACCAAAGCTTTTAAGTTGCTTTAAGGTATGTCGTACGTCACGCATATGCTCCTCGCTTAGCGTAGGGTATAAAGGTGATGTTTGGCTGTACCATTCTTAGAACATCTTTGCCACCAGTCCAAGCGCCATCTGTTGATCATTGGTCTGAACACCCGTTCCGTTGCTGATTCACCAAGCTATTACAGGTAAGTGCCCCATTGGGGTTTGTTGTCTTATCTTTCTTTTACGCTGTTGTTTCTTGTGAGTTTTCATATCATCCAAGAAGGGTAAGTGCCAGTGCAGGAGACGGATTCCCCATAAAGACAGTCACAAACAATGTCTGTTTTGTCTTGGCACTTCGTATGACCATACGTCTTGTTCTGTCTGTCAGGACTTTGTTTCCAAGACCCTTCATAGTAGACTTTCTTCTTTTGCACTTTATCTTGAGAATGAACATATTAAGCTTCTTGCTAAAGACATGATGATGGGTACTTCCCATTCCGAGGGACAGCTGTTTGCAAAGAAGACCAAGAAATATAGGCCAGAAATGTCTGCTGTACAGCCTCTGCTTGATGTCTGTCCCATGGTGAGTGATAGCCTGGAGGTTCGCCCAGCTTCATCATTTGATTCTTCTGACACAGGTGTGTTGGAGGCCAGCGGGAATCCAACCTTAGGCACATCCAAAGAGGCAATGCAGACATCCACTTTGGACATTCAGAGTGAACCGCAGCTGATTATCTCTGAGGTGTTTAGAGGTGTTCCTCAAATTTTAGTCAGAGAAGTCGTCTCTACTACAGTTATTGAATGCTGTCCATGGTCGGAGCTTTCCAAATTTTATAAGGTGGATGTTCTATTAAAGAAAAAGCAGAAAACGAAACATATTTCCTCAGCTCCTGAGGACCCACAGAATGAATGATAGTCCTTCACTCAGGGGTTGTTTAGTGCTTTGATGGCTTTAAAACCTCCTCAGGGTTTTCCTATTCCTGCCCACATTTGGTAGTCTACCCCCGTTAAGAGACCCAGAGAACAGGATTCCTTTGAGAAGGAGGTGGATTCAGATGAGGAATCCCTTGTTTACTCTTCCCAGATTCCATCTTCTGTGGATTATGGATCTGAAGAAGAGGAATCTGCCAGTCCTAATTCTCCTTTTAATGAGATTTGTTTTGGGGACCCTATCTCTAGGATGATGGAGTTCTTTAAATGGGATTGTGCTCAAATATATACAAAAAAGGTATTATGAGCTACTGCAGATGGAATCTGACAGACCTTCTGCCTGTCCCTCCTGTTTTGGCTGCTTTGTTGTATGACCTTTTTAATGCCTTTAAGGCTCCAGATTCTCAACCTTCTGTCCCCAAGAAAACTGATAGGTTCTATAGGGTGCTTTAGGATTGTAAATTCTTATACAAGTGTCCTTCTGCTGACCTCTCTGTGGTTTCTCCAGCTTCTGACAAGCCACGTCAGTTGCTTCCTTCTTCCAAATTACTGCCTTCTAATAAAGATAGCAGAAACATCAGAAGGTTAGGCAAGAAGGTCTATACCTCTGCTACCTTGGCTTTTAGGGCTGTTAATTATTAGGCCCATATGTCCAGGTACTTGTTGGCTCTACTTTCCTAGGCCTGTCAGGTATTTCTGATCTTCCAGATGCTGAAGGCAAAACTTCTGCTCATTCCCTGTTAGGGACTTCCTCACAGGTGGCTTATCATTCCATCAAGTGTAGTTGTGATGATGCAGCAGATGCTTCCTTTAGGGCTGCTGCTTTTGAGTCGGTGATGAGGAGGTATTCTTGGCTTCGGCTTTAACATTTGCCTGATGATATTAAAGCGAAGTTGATGGATGCCCCACTTGTTTGGCGAAGCTGCTGCTGCTTTAAGTCCTTTCAGGATAAGGGTAAGGCTTTACAAGAACTTAAACATGCTTGTTTCGCTTTTGCCTAAATTTCAGAGAAATTACCCCAATAATCCAACCTTTGTTCACAGGCATTCTTACCCTCTTTCTAAGGGTAAAAAGGGTGGCAAGTGGGCTCTTCCTGCAAAGGTGCCTCATAAGTCTCCTTTTCCTGATAAACCAGGTGTTGTTTGACTATCCTATTCTTCTCAGCCACTTTCCTCTTCCTTTTTGCCTATCTCTGTCTCTTCCTGTTTGGTGCAGGATTACTCAGGAATCCTGGGTTCTATCCATTATCCACCAGGGATATTTCATGGTCTGGAAATCTCTTCCCCTTTTATGGAAATTCCTCAGTCCCCTCAGGAACAGCTGTCCTTTTCAGGGGTGCTTCATGATCTTTTGACTCTGAGTACAAGAAGTGCCTGTGTCCCAAAGGGGGAGGGATTTTTATTCCAGGATGTTCTTAGTGCTCAAGAAAAAGGGTACTTGGACATCAGTTCTATACCTCTCTCATCTAAACACTTTTCTGAAAAGTGTCCTCCTTTTGAATGTTGTCCCTTCAGACTTTGTTCCCTCTTTTGTTTCCTCAGGCATATGTGGTGTCTCTGGATCTCAAGGATGTTAAACCCATATTCCTGTTCATCCCCTTTTCAGGAAGTTGTTAAGTTTCTCTATTGCTTCCTGGCATTTTCAGTTCTCTGCTTTGCCCTTTGACTTTTCTACTGCTCCAAGGGTATTCACCAAATGTCTCACTCTGGTGATTGCTTTTTGCGGGCTTCAGGGGATCCAAGTCTTTCTTTACTTGGATGCTGTCCTTTTTCTGGCATTCCCTTCTGAGATCTTGTTGCAAAATCTTCATTTTGCCATTTCCCTTCTGCAAAGCATGGAGTTCACAATAAACTTCAAAAAGTCTTTTCTGACTTCTTCTCAGGACCATGTTTTTCTGGAGTGCAAGATCCAGACTGTGCCTGTGCTGGCATCCCTGCCTCCTCCTAAGGCCTTAACACTCATTTCCTTTTTTTTTTTTTCAAACTGTTTTCTCTCCTGGCCTCTGTAACAGTCCGGGAATTACTGAGAGCTCTGGGGTTCATGGCCTTCACCATTCCTGTGCTCCCTCTGACCAAACTCCACATGAGAAAATTTCATTGGTTTCTGAAGTCAGTTTGACTTCATGAGAATCTCCTCGAATTTATTCTTTTTTTGCCTGGTCTCAGTAAGGAACTTCAGTGGTGGATTCAGCAGTTGTCTCTAAATCCACGGCTCCCTTTTCATCCCCTTCTTCCTTCTCAGGAGCTGTTCACAGATGCTTCAGATGTGGGATGGTGAGCAGCATTTGGCTCCCTAAAGGTGCAGGGTGTTTGGTTGCCTCTTCAACAAAAAAGAACATCAGTGACAGAGATGAGAGATCCCTTTTACTGGCTCTTAAGGCTTGTCATCCTCTCTTATCCTCGGGACCTCTCAAGGTGTTTATAGACAGTACCACAGTGATGTGTTATGTAAACAAACAGAAGGGACAAGATCTTATTTTCTTTGCAAGTTGGCATTCCTAGTGTTGGAACTTGCTGTCCAGAATCAAATGACTGTTCAGACAGTTTACATTCTCTCATGTCAAAATATTGTGGCAGACACAATGAGCAGGTCCTTAACTTAATCCCATGAATGGATGCTTCACATGGATGTATTTCTGGACATTGTCCGCCAGTAGAGGTACTCCTTAAATAGATATTATTGCCTCCTGTCTGAACAGATAACCTCCTCTTTTTTGTGCCAGAGCCCCAGCTCATCTGGTTTGGAAGGTGGGTGCCTTATCTTTTCTTTGGAAGGGGATGTTTCTTTATAATTTCCCTCCACTCCCCTCATTCCAAAAGTCCTGTTCAAAATTCAACAGGATGCTCCCAACATCTTGTTGGTGACTCCCTTTTGCCCGAGACAGCATTGCTTCCCTCTTCTTCTGCATTTAGCCAAGGGCAGTCATCCCAAGTTACCTCACAGGGTGGACCTACTCACACAAGACAAGGGATCTCTCATCCACCCAACTTGTCCACTCTTCAAATGAGATTGTGGGTGATAGGATTTTGATTCTACATAAACACCTTTTTTTCTGATGATGTGCTTAGGTTCCTGCAGGAAACCCAAGACTAGGAAATCCTACTTATCCAAATGGGAGGGGTTTTCTGTTTTGTCTTTATCGTAACCTGGGTCCACTTTCTGTGGATGTTTCTTTGGTTCTCTCCTGTCTGTGTGAATTGCCCAGTGCTGGATTGGCTTTTCCTTCTGTTAAGGCCCATTTATCAGCCACCTCTGCTCATCTGCTTTTATCTACTCCTTTAGCTTCTAGAATTGAAGCTAAACAATTTCTTAAAGGCTTCCTTCATATTAGGTCTCCCAGGAAGCCTGTTCTTCCTCCCTGGGATCTTAATTTTGTTTTGGAAAAAAACGACTCTGGCTCCTTTTGAGCCTGCAGCTTCAGCTTCCTTGCAGCATTGCTCTTGGAAGACTACAATTTTGTTTGCCATTACTTCTGCCAGATGAGAGTCTGAGCTTCTAGCCCTTATGGCTTGTCCTCCTTTTTTGGTGTTTCATAAGGACAGGGTGTCCTTGTGTACTAATCCTTCTTTTATGCCCAAGGTGGTGAATGAGTCATTCCTTAAGCAGTCTATTCATTCACTCTTTGTTTCCTTTCATCCTAGGTCCTTAGGATTAGCTGTGCCCAAGCAGACTATTTCTTCTTGGATCTCCAAAGCTATTTCTTTTTGTTATTCTTTTCCTGGTAAGAGTTTTCCTTATTCTGTTAAGGCTCATTCTACTAGAGCTGTGGCTTCTTTGGATGCTTTTTTCAAGGATTTCGATAATAACTTTAACTCTAACATTTACCAAGCATTACAAGTTGGATGGAATTTCTAGAGCTACAGATGGCTTTACTAGGGCCATCCTTTATGGCTTCCTAGAGGGGTCTGCTGGTCCTATCTCCTCCTCCTCTCCTTCCTGAGCTTTGGCACTCTCCTAGTGTGAGGAGTACTGCAACAGTGATATGGAAGGACATAGTACAGTTGTGTAAAATCTTACCATAACAGTAGATGTCATTCTCTTCACTGTTGTAGTATTCACTCCCTCCTTCCTCCCCCTGGTCCATTTCTCTTCTGGATGTACTGAATACCCTTTTTTCCCCCCTTAGAAAGGCGTTCCTACTGGGGTTCTCAGTACTGAGAATGGTAAGTCCAGACGTCACCTTTATGCCCTACTTTACATGAGGAGCATAGTTGTGACATACGATGGACCTTAAAGCAACCTAAAGGCTTTGGTTCACTGGGCAGACGTCTGGCTGCCCTTGGCAGGAGATCCCTAGTGTAATGAATACTGCAACCGTGAAGAGAGGGACATCTACTGTTATGGTAAGATTGCACACAACTGTACTTTTTTTCTTCCTTGTCTCAAACTCAAACTTCAGTGGTGGATTCATCAGCTCTCTGTCAGTCCAGGGCTTCCGTTGCAGGATCTGATTCCTTCTCAGAAACCGTTCACGGATGCCTCAGACTTGGGGTGTGGGGAGCCTGCTGTGACCCTCTAAAGGTCCAGGGTCTTTGACCTCCTCATCAGAAATCATACCATATCAGCATAAAAATGAGGAAACTCTGCTTCTGACTTTTCAAGCTTTTCATTCCATTTTTCATCCCAGCCCCATCAAAGTCTTCACAGCCAATATCACTGTGATGTGATGTGGTACATCAACAAGCATGGGGATGTGATGTCCGGCCTCTTTTGCAGATTTAGCACTTTAGGGCTGGGATCATAGGTGCCGAAAGCTGTTGTAAGCTGGGGGCGGGGTGGAGAGTGAGAGGGGTACTTAGTGATCTAAAAAAAGCATCCTCTCCTGAAGCAACCTCCTGTTGCTCCAGCAGGACCCCCCTCCCTAGACACTCCAGTTTTCCATTACTTGGCTATTTCTCCTCAGTTACCATAAACACTGTTCAAAGCTGTCAGCATGCATACTGATTTCTTATTTACTTCTGCAATGATTACAGCTATTAAAATAAAATAGCACAAACACTGATTTGCTAAAGAAACAATACAGTTTCGCAATGAAAACAGACTTAGCATGAGTAGTAAACTTCTCTCCCCTTGAAACTCAAATTCATTGAAACGGTATGAAAACCCACATTCATTTTGCTTCTGGCCAGTGGAGGATTAAGGTTACCTCTGGGCTGTTTTCAAACCATAGGCTCCTTACACATTTTTAGGGCCATGCATACATGTATGTGTTCTTTGATTCACCTTCCTGATTGTATTAAATTATATTTCTTTTTTTTTTTTTCAAAAATATTTTTATTAGTTTTAAAACTTTTACAAAAAAGAAATGAAAATAAATACAAGATAAGGAACTTGTAAGGTACATCAAACCAAGAAAAAGAAAGTAAAGTACATTCCAAATTAATACAAACAACAACAAGTTTTGATTTATAGACAAGCAGTTATTGTAACAAGTACCTTACTCCTGAACGGGTAAAACATTTACTAGGTGCCCCAGAAAAACATAATACAAATAGAAACAAACAAACAAAACAAAAAATCAACTAATCCATAGTCCAACCAGGGGCTCCAATATCCTAGACCTGGTCATTACCAACATGGGAAATCAATGCTCCATACCTATGGTCACCCCCTCGTTAGTCAGGTCTGACCATAAGCTAATCACCCTTAACATCCACATCCCACCCCCACCCCCCAGTAAAGAAACCACCATAAAAAAATTCTCTAAAGCCAACTTCATGCTACTCAAGTCAGAAGTGACAAACTTCATGACACCCATGCAGACGGGAACTGAAAGTTCAACTGCTGAATCCTACACTACGGCACTGTACGAGCACATCCACTCATGCATGAATCGTGCCATCCCAAATAGAACCAAAATGCTCTCATCCAAAAAAGGAAGCCAATCTGGTGGTCCCCTGCCATAAACAAACTTTACAACAAAAGGAAGAAACTTTTGCAGAAAAGAGGAAAATCCCAGGATGCAAAAAACTCCCTTACTAGCCTCAGTAAGAAACTGAGATGCCTCATAAAATCCTCCAAAGCTAGTTACGAAAATAAAATTGCCAAAGATTCCAAAGACAACCACAAAGCATTCTATAATTATGTCAAGAATCTAAATGGCAATGCTCAGATCTGCTCTGAGCTAAAACAGAATGGCATTAAATTTACTGATCCGAAGGATATTGCCAATATCCTGGCAGATCGATTCAGTGCCAACTTCACCCCACTCTCACCCCCTAAATGGCCCATCTCAATACCGGAAGATTGCCAAATTCCAGTAATAATGGCCACACAGGTACAAAACGCACTCTCTAAAGCCAAGAATACAGCATCCATGGGACCAGATGACATCCCGAGCTGTGTACTACATGAACTACAATATGAACTGGCACCTCACCTAAGTGTCATGTTTAATCATAGCCTCACCTCAGGTTTCATGCCCACTGAGTGGCGCAGAGCTATAGTTATCCCAATCCACAAGGGGGGATCCACCTTGGATCCCGGAAACTACCGTCCCATCAGTCTGACAAGCCTTATCTGCAAGGCCATGGAGCGTATTATCATGGAACTTATAAACAAAGACATTGGCAACCTTCAAACACTGGACCCCACCCAGTTTGGGTTTGTGAAGGGCCGATCTTGTCTCCTGAACCTGATTGACTTCTTTGAATCAGTCTCCAGAGCCATGGGCAAGGGTAAGGTGGTCCACACAGCCTATCTAGACCTTGCCAAGGCCTTTGACACCATCCCCCACTCTAGAATCATAGATAAACTTACTAAGTTGGGCATTAATCCCTATGTCACCCAATGGGTTGCTAAATGGCTTACTGATAGAACCCACACTGTAAAAGTAGCCAACTCCAAATCCAGCTCCAGACAAGTGACAAGTGGAGTACCTCAGGGTTCAGTCCTGGGGCCGCTCTTGTTTGGCATCTACTTCTCTGAAGTACAGGTCAACACTAAGGGACTCTGGCTAACAAAATTTGCAAATGACTGCAAACTGGGAGCCATTATTGAATCCCCAAATGATGTGGATACTCTACAAAAGGGCCTTACAGAAACAGATGCTTGGTGCCAGAGCCATGGGCTCAAGCTCAATGCCAAGAAATGTATTGTTATCCCCTTTGGGAAAAAAAACATGTATCCATGAATTACCATATAGGTGGCAGTACACTAAACACAGAAAGTGTGATAAGAGACTTAGGGACACAGGTGGACAGTGGTCTCACCTTCGATAACCACATTGCCACAACAGTCAGGAAATCCTTCTATGTGGCACACCTCATCACGAAGGGCTTTTCATCCAGAAAAAAGGAGGTCATTGTCCCACTGTACTCATCCCTCATTAGACCCATTATAGAATACAATGCCCCATTTGGTATGTACCTCTCAAGACATCTGCAACAACTGGAAAGACCTCAGAAATACCTCACTAAAAGAATCACAGGCCTAAAGCAGATGCCCTATGCTGACCGCCTTAAAAAACTCCAGCTATACTCTGTCGCATATCGTCTACTCAGAGGCGATCTCTGCTTAACATACAAGGCCATGTCAGACCCAGTGCTGTTGGACATGCTACACTTAAAGAAATCCCAATCCCTCAGAGCTACACGCTCCAGGGATCTAAACCTTGTCATCACAATAAACAAAACATGTTGGAGGGATAGGTTCCTGACCCAGAGACTCCCCAGACTCTGGAATAGATTGCCCGTACATGTCAAGCAGAGTGCCTCTTTAGACCTCTTCAAGAGGAACCTTGATGATTGGATGGGAGAAAGGAAATTCACCCCAGGGATCACGTCAGTCACCCTGCTAGACAGGGGTCCAGGAAAGTAAATAATGTGGGAAGAAATATTCAGGGAATTGTTATGGCTAGGCTTGTATAGGCCCTAGGGCTGATAGCCTAGTACTAACCTATGAACCTATGAACCTATGAAATCAGGCCTCCCAAGAGGAGGATAACTTTAATCAGATGCCATACTATTATATAAAGTATTAACTATTAACTATTTTGGGGTACACCACCTAAAGTAAACCATACATATCCTAAAAACCTATTTACACCGTATTTACAATGTATTTACATCATGGATATCAGAGGACCTCTCCGAATAAAATGACATAAGACCATTAGTAAAGTGTAATGTTTACATTATCAAATAATTTTGGACCATACCTAGTACAAAAAGGATCCAGCTTGGAATGCAAAATTTTGCTGGATTTTACTTATTCCGGATTAGATCAAAGAGATTTTCCCAATATTTTTTAAAATAATTCTTTTTCTTTTTGCTATTCGTGCACATTTTGTGCGCTGATATATATTTTATTGCCATATCCTTAAAGTTTTCCCATGAAATTGCTGAGGAGTTGATCCAAGTTTTAGTAATGAAATATTTAAGGAGAGCACAAACTGAGACAAGAACATGACGGCAAATACCTTTGATTTGAATAAGAACAATATTGAGGATCATAGTTTGCCAAGAAAATGTAGTTTTCTCATACTCCATTTTTTCTAATTGAATTCTGAGGGAGCACCAGAGTTTATAGATGGTCTTACAACTCCAGAACATGTGTATTATGTCAACATGAGGGAGAGTGCAGAAAAGGACATGTTAAGTTTTTATTACATCCAAATTTATGTAAAACAACTGGGGTGTAGTAAGAATTATTATTTATCGATTCTCAGCTAGAGCGTCTTCTCCGTGGAGACATGCGTGAATGGGCGTACCTTCGTTGAAGGTTGTGCGTCAGGCCTGGCAAGCCGGTACGTAAAAATCAACTGCCAATCATTAGCGGACCGGAGTTCCGCTGTGGCAACCCCTAACCGGGAAAAGCAGAAAGACACAAACAAATTAGCTGTGTGTAAATTAGATTTTTGAAGGGGGTCAAGATTAGTGTATTTCTGATTGCTTCATACTTAGATTTGCTAGACATTTCATCCTGTATTGAATCCCAGTATTTGAAAAATAAAAGTGAACGACTATGCATAATGGACAACATAAGTTTCTAAGTATGTGAGATCATTTTGTTTTTTTAGGGAGAGCGAATTGATGATTGATTGTGTTAATTGAATATCTTCTTCCCTAACTCTGTATTTAAGGAATTTTTGTTTTATAAGTGAGCTGAGTTGTCATAAAATAGGGTCATATTTATTAGGAGCCCCAAATAAAGTTTTAACCTTCTCTGCATTTTTTGTACTATAAAAATGCCAGACTGTAGGCTTCCTGATAATAGGAAAGTTAGATAGGTCAATCATTTTATTATTGATTTTTAAATTTGGATTCAGATGTATAGGTTGAAGAATGGGGATTGTATTTTGCAAATTAAGGGATTTTATCAGATCATGAAAAATAAGAATTTTGTTTTTTTAGAAGAGGCAAAAACTTAATGTTAAATTCACCAACAGGTGTGAGAAAGGGGATAGATTGAGGATTAATTTTGAATGAACGTATATAGTTATACCAGATCTTGACCCATATTGGAGACCAAGATTCGTCATACAGATCATAACTGGCTATTTTTATTAACCAGCTTGCGGTAATTATTTGATAATAAAGACTGAAATCTGGAAGACTTAATCCACCCTTAGCTTTTGGGATAGTTAATTTTCTATATGCTATTCTGGTTGATTTAGGGAACCATAAGAATTTAGAAATTGTGGTCTCCATTTTACGAAATAATTTTTGGAATATTAAGAAAAACTGAATTTAAATGGAAAAGAATTCTAGGTAGAATATTCATCTTGATAATAACAGATTTTGATAACAGTGAAAGGTTAATATTTTTCCATCTGGTTAGATCATTGTTTATTTGATCCCAAACTTTATAAAGGTTAGTTTTCATAAGTTCTTGATGAGAGTGCATGAAGTTTATACCCAGATACTTTATTGAATATTTAAGAGGTATGTCAGAAAGGGGGAAGTAGTATTCTGAATGCTTCTTAGGATTCAAAGGAAAACTGGATGATTTGGTGGGGTTAAGCTTATAGGTAGCAACTTTAGAAAAGAGATCAATAGAGTTTAGAATTTTCTGGAGGTCTGTGTTAGGAAGCTCAAAGTAAATGTTAAGGTCATCTGCAAACGCCGAGTACTTTATTTCGATGTTATAGATTTTTGGGATATGTTGATAGGTCATCTGTAGTAGGTTCAAGATGGCTGCCGAGTATTAAACCTATATTTTCTGCTGCTCCTGTTCCAGCTAAGTTTATCCGCTCAAAATAACTTGCATCTGGCTTTAAAAGTCAAAAGAAAGGAGTATTTCTGCTAAAATACTTTGAAAGGATTGGATCTACAGCAGCATTTTGGATAAAAAATCAAATTGTAAACCTTACTTTCTTCTAAGTATTTACCTGAACTCATTCTGGGGAAGACCAAGGCCGCATGGTAATATCCTTCTCTGCATATAACAGTATTTCAAATAAGAGATGGCTACTAAGCAAGAAACCATGGATTCTACAACTACAAAAACTAAACTTTCCTCTATAATTACCCCTGAGAAGGATGTAATATTCAAGAGACAAAAAATAAATAAATCAACGCAAGAGCTGAACAAAGGGCCTACTAAAACCAAAGCTGAATCTGCACTTTCACTTGAAGATATTAAGTCAGCATTACAACCATTGCAAGATGAGTTCAAGTTATTTTCAGATAAGCTAAATTCCTTCAGTTCAATCCTGGATCAAATCGTAACAAGAATAAACACAATAGAAAATAAAACGGAGGAGAACTCAAAGCAGATACAGGATTTACAAGCTAAGGTAAATGCAAATGGAAAAATAATCAGTGACTTACAACAAAAAATAACTGACTTTGAAGCTCGAAGTAGGAGAAATAATATCTTGATATGTGGCATTCCTGAAAAGTTTGATCAACCCCAACTACCTGTAATATTAACAGAGATCTTTGAACTAGTAACTGAAGATAAATCTCTTGCAAAAAAAATTACTGTGAAAAGAGTTCATAGAGCGCTACGGAAAACTCAAAATGAAGCTAACCCCAGACAGTACTTAATGCTGCACATGTTAATTTACTGCTAATGGCTGCAAATAAGAAAAAAAAACCATCTCATGGAGAGGCTACAGGATCTCATTATCACAAGACTTACCTCAGTCCATTAAAGTACAGAGACAAGTTCTAGCCCCTTTCTGTGCTTTGCTAATAAAAAAAAAATATTTGTTTCCAAATGAAATTTCTCCCCTCCCTCCACCCCAAAAGGAGAAATATCTATCCCACCAGAGTCTAGCCTCCCAAACATTTCAGATGCCCATGTGAGAGCTGCTCTCTCTAAAGCAAAAAACACAGCATCAATGGGACCGGACGGTGTCCCCGGCTATGTGCTACACAAACTCAATGAGGAACTAAACCCACACATAAGGCTGCTGTTTAATCTTAGCCTTACTACAGGATACGTACCCAAAGAATGGCGTACGGCAACTATGGTCCCACTCCACAAAGGCGGTGCTTCTACGGACCCTGGAAATTACCGCCCCATAAGCTTGACGAGCCTTGTTTGCAAAGCTATGGAGAGGATCATAATGGAACTCATAAATAAAGACATTGGGGACCTACAGACACTGGATCTTACCCAATTTGGCTTTGTCAAGGGCAGATCCAGCCTCTTGAACTTGGTCGACTTTTTTGAAACGGTCACTAAGGCCATTGATGAGGGTAAGGCAGTTCACACAGCCTACCTTGACCTAGCAAAAGCGTTCGACACAATATCCCACTCGGGCATCATAGAAAAGCTCACCAGCTTAGATGTAAACCCATATGTCACAAGATGGGTTGCAAACTGGCTCAAGGACAGAACCCACAGGGTTAGAGTTGCTGGTGCCATGTCAGACTCTAAGCCGGTCACGAGCGGTGTCTCACAGGGCTCAGTCCTGGGCCCCCTCTTGTTCGGCATTTATTTTTCTGAAGTGCAGGCAAACATAGGGGAATTGTGGCTGACAAAATTTGCAGATGACTGCAAACTGGGCACCATAATTGACACTCCATCAGACACAGACATCCTCCAGAGAGGTCTCATAGAAATGGATAACTGGTGCCAGAGCCATGGCCTTAAGCTAAATGCCAAAAAATGTATAGTCATACCCTTTGGGAAAAACAAGGTAACCCCTAATTACCACATAGGTGGTAATCCATTAAACATGGAAGAAGTTATCAGGGGCCTGGGGACCCAAGTTGACAGTAACCTCTCTTTTGACACTCACATTGCCAAAGTGGTTAGGAAGACCTTCTACATTGCCCACCTGATCATGAAGGGATTCACATCCAGATCAGGAGAGGTCATTGTACCCCAGTACTCTTCACTTATCAGACCAATGATTGAGTACAACGCCCCATTCGGAATGTACCTTACCCGACACCTGCAGCAGTTGGAAAGACCCCAAAAGTTCCTCACCAAAAGGATAAAGGGGCTCAAACATATGTCATACGATGCCCGACTGAAGAAACTCCAGCTCTATTCAGTCGCATACCGCGTGCACAGAGGTGATCTGTGCCTGACATACAAGGCCATGTCCAACCCGAATTAATGGACATGCTCCACCTCAAAAAATCCAAATCCACCAGAGCCACGAGAGCAAGAGACTTAAACCTCAACACGGATATAAATAGGACGGGCTGGAGGGACAGATTCATCACCCAGAGACTCCCTACACTATGGAACAGAATCCCAGTCCATGTGAGGCAGAGCCCCTCACTGACTCTGTTCAAGAGAAATCTTGACGAATGGATGGGAGATCGTAGGTTTACCCCGGGAATCATCTCTGTGTCACTGCTGGACAGAGGCACAGCAAACTAATGGGTATAGTATTCTCATCCTAAGGGGTGGTGAAAGCCACACACACTCTGGCTAGGCTTATAAATGCCCTAGGGCAGATAGCCTAGTATGAACCTATGAAATACCCAGACACTCTTTCCTTTAACTATAAAGACCAAAAGCACTTTATACAGTCTGTGGAGGAGGCAAAGAAAACATTTATGTAAGTTTTCAAGGAAGTACCAGTTATTTAAAACTTATGGCAAAGCTATTTAAAATAAAATAAAGAAAAATGTAGTGCTTTAAAAAAATGCAGCTTCTCTCTGAAGATAGGTCTGGAAACACTATCAGAAGAAATTACTTCCTAAAGAAATGGTACTTTTTACTTTCTCAGATCTGTAAACAAAGAAAGGAAGCTAACTGAGCTAATCATACCTGATTTAATGTCCTGTTGGTTTTTCTGTCACTCTCTGGACATTCTGGAAGTATTCCTGTCGTTTTTTATCATTTTTTTTTCTCAAATTTATTTTCTTCTGCTTTAAATTACTCCATTTTCTGGGACTTGTGTTGCTTCCTGAGGACTGGGAAGGCCTACATAACAGCTCCATGAGGATTTCTTTTGTCTGCTGGGCTGTTTCTACACTCCATATTCCTGAATTGAATGAAAAGATTGGCCGATGATGTCACAAGGTCAGAGAGCCTGGGAAAATAAGTAAAGAAGCAAAGCATTACTGGGAAAGCTAAAAATCATGAAATAAATCGTATTTATGAAGAAATGGACTGTATTTTTACAGTTTGGCTTCTGTGTGATGCTGAAAATGTAAGAACATTGAAGGATTTCGTTTAGGGTAATGTTAGTAACATTATTATTTAATTTAAAAAGCATTATGTCAGTGTGTGTTATATTTAGTTAAGGAATGTTATATATATGTCTCTAGTTTATTATAATGCCTGCCAAATATTAATTGATTAGTATTTAGTTTTATATTGTAGTATTAGTTAAATTGGTAACTAAGTATTAATTTAATTGTGTCTAAAATCTAATGCTGCAGCTAAATAAATTATCTGTATTTTATAGGGGTGAAGTGTATAGTTGTGCGTTCTATAAGCTTTGTAAGTCTCAGGTATCTGCAAATGATATCCAAAGCTCAGCTGATTACTTTGTTTGGGTCTATAAATGGTCGTTCTGTTTATTTTAGATGCGTGTTTATTTTAGGTGTGTGATTTTGATTTTCAATAATAGATTTTAAAATAGTATTTATAGATATGCCATTACCCTTGGAATGCCAGATATAGTTACACTTGCCTGCTTAGTGTCTGTGATAAGATATATAGTATTATTGATTTATAGGGAGTTAGTTCTAAACTAATCTGCACAATCATAATAATATATACCAATCTAACCTTATGCACCTGTAAGCATAACTAATTCCATGTTATGATCTGCTAAAATGATATATATATTATTTTAGAAAGTATGACTCATACTCTTTTATTAACTATTCTAAGCATCTTTTTGCCTTTAAATGTACATTTTAGATTTTTATGTTAGTATTAAATAGTTTTTGGAGTGATATGAGGGTGTAGTTGTGAATGCTGGGTGACACTTGGACTATCGAGGTTAGTATTTATGTCTCCCTGTTGCATACCTGTAACATTTATTTTATACAAAAATGTTTAACAACGGTATATTTGTATCTTTTACATTTGCAAATAAAATCATATCAGGTTTATGGGTGGTTAGGCATGGGTTGTAAGGTTAGGAGCATGGATGTCAGAACATCAGTTTTGAGTACAGTTTATTTTTTATATATTAGAAAAGGACCTATCATTATATGGGCCGTTCCTGGTGAAACTAGTATCTCTGTTGACCTTATTTTGTTTTTATTGTTATTTTTTAAACTTATAGTTAGATGATTAGGGTGAATTCTTGGATTGTAAATGGTTTTCAGGACATTAAAAAAAAAGCTGGTTATGCACCTGATTTATCAAGACAAATCAAACATTATTTTTTTATTTTTTTTTTTTTACAAGAGACGCATATGACAAATGACCAATGGGACAATATTAAAAAAAGAAATTGGATTACACAGATTATATCAGCAGGGAGCAGCCTTGCATCAAAAGGTACAGCTATTTTAATTAAAAAGTCCTTCCCTGGAGAAGTGCTTGATACTAAATTTGATTTGAATGGAAGATGGTGTTTATTCACTTGCCCATACCCACAAGTTAAGTCCCCGATTTTGTTGAATGTGTATAGTCCATGTTCAAACCAACACTTGTTCATCCGGGAAATACATAATCTGCTCCTTCCATACCATGATCATTTCTTCATTATTGGTGGCGACTGGAATGCTCTTATTGATCCATCAAATGATAGCTCAAATAAGAACAGAAAACAGCCCACCCAAATAACTGCTTCTATTCAAGATTTGATGAATAGTTTTAATTTACTTGACCTTTTTTAATATCTGAGATTGACAGGGAGTCTAATAAATTCACTTTCTATTCGGCCTCACATAAGGTTTTGTATAGGATTGATTATTACCTGATCTCAGATGCTTTCTCGACTAAAATTGCTAATTTTGCTCATGTGGCTAGATCTATATCTGATCATTCGAATATATCACTTGGCATTAACCCTAACCAAAAATGCGGTTATGACGGTAAGATTTTCACTTGGTCACTAAATAGTAACATTCTGAAAAAAATGACGTTTTGCAGGAGGTTAATGAATATCTAAAACACTTAGAAGCTGAATCATTGCTTTTCAATATCCCTTTAGATATACAATGGGCAGCAGCTAAAGCTGTCATTAGAGGAATACTTATCCAAAAAGCATCTTATTATAAAAAGAGAGTCTGTACATTAATAACCTCACAAAAGAGTTTAAAAAAATTGACGCAAAACTGCAAAAAGATTTTTCCCCTGATTTGAAAATTAAACTTCACGGAATTCAGAAGGAAATATATTTCTTCCACCAACAAAACTACTCTTTGACTGAATTAAAGCTTCTACATAGATACTCCGATTGGGCTCAAATGCCATCCAAGACTCTAGCAAGACTAATAAATATCAAAGAAGGACCAAACTATATAAAGGACATAAAGTACAAAGGGAAAATCCTGTATAGAAATAGTGACATTGTAAATTCATTTGTAGATATTTACACGGAAATCTACAATCGCAAAACTCAATTCCAAAAAGAACAATACTTAGACTTCCTCAATAAGCTTAATGTCCCACAACTATCTTCCACACAAATTGCCCAGTTAAAAGCCCCTATAACACTAAATGAAATAACTGCAGCTATTAAAAAACTGAAACCTAATAAGGCGCCAGGCCCTGATGGATTTACAGGTGAATTTTACAAAATTTTCTGCAGTAATCTTACAAAAATCCTACTTAGCATGTATAATCGTATCATATCAGAAGGGATTACGGACAAGTATATGAATAATTCCAAAACTATTTTCATCCCGAAACCTAACTCTGACAAATCAAACCCTCTTAACTATAGGCCTATTATCCTTATAAATGTAGATATGAAAATTGTATCTACAATTTTTGCAAATAGAATTCAGAAAGTGATGGCGTCAATTATTTCTCCAGAGCAATTGGGTTTTATAAAGCAAAGACAACTTTGTGATTATACTCTCACTTTGCATACATTGTTAATGTTCCTTGAAAAGGATAATCATCCAAGATATGCTTTAATGTTAGATCCAACTAAGGCCTTTGATAATGTGGATCTCAACTTCTTATATGTAACAATGGAATACTTTAATTTCCCGGATATGGTCATTAATACTATTAGGATGATGTATAAAAATGCCTCTGCTTCCCTTTATATAAATAAAACATTATCAGATCCTATTAAAATTACAAATGGCACCAGACGGGGGTGTCCGCAATCACCTTATCTTTTTAACTTGTATCTTGAACCTTTTCTTATCTGGATCAAGTTATATTTCTTGTATAATACAGCACACTTGTTAGAGCGTGTTTTACATTTATTGTTTTGAACATTTTTCCAGTAAGCAATGAAACAAAATTTGTGAACCAATAATGACAAAACTGCCCAATTCAGAACATTTCTAAGATAAAAGTCTACTCAAACATCTGTCCTTACAATGCACAATCTCTGCAGAAGTAAAAGTCATCTAAATAATTCCACATTAATGGGATCTGTAACTAATGAAGAGGTTGCTGCAAGCAAACAATTTTACATTTCATTGAGGTTCTTCGTGTTTCACTGTTGCATTCATTACACTTCTGTTATCCTGCTGGCAGGCTACCCTCAGTCGGCCTGAATTCCAAAGTCTAGGTCCGGCGTCGGTTGCTGTCGCCTCTTCCCTGACGTCAGTGCGCCAGGGGTATAAAAGATGCAGCCGACGCCATTTTCTTCAGTCTTTCTTGCTGCGCGGTGCCCGAAGTATAAGCAGTTCGCAAGTGCTGGTCGGCCGACTCCTGAGATTTTCGTGTTCGAATTTCAGATCAGAAGTCTTCATTAAAAGCTAAGTACCCCGTTGGGGAAACATTTTTCTTGCTCCGGACCGATGTCAGAAAAAGTTAATAATTGTATTTCTTGTGGGAAGCAAATACCTAATGAGGACTTTCATTCTTACTGTATTCCTTGCCTGGGCCCTGACTACGACGTTGCTAGTTGTCGGTTTTGTGCTAGATTTAACCAACGCACTATTAAGCGGTACGATTTTGCATTACACTATTTTGGCAGAAGATTTAATTATAGCATGTCAGATAGCCATCCGACTACTGGAATTCACAAGAAACGCAAAGAAAAAGAAAAGGACAGGCATCCGAGGTCCAAAACCGATGACGAGGCTTCTTCTAAGCCAGTCGCCGGTTTGCCGGTTCTCAGTGAGGCGCCTTCGCAGCCCCTGACGCCCGCTACTTTAGACCCTCAGGCTGCTACTGACTCCCACGTGGAGTCGCCTAGGCCGCTGGAAGGTCAAGGTATTGGACCTTCAGAGACTATTCCCTCAGATGGGTCCGGTGCCGCTGAGCAGGCATCGCTTCTGAGGGTGTTTTCAGACCAACTCAATTATACATTAAAATGAGTTCAGCTTCAAAGGCAAAGACTAAAGCACCCTTAAAGACAAAGAAACAAGTGCAACAGCCTCATGGACAGGCCCCATGCCCAAAAAACAGATGCTCAAAATGGCCGAAGACTTAATTACTTTGATCAGGGGTTCCCATCCCCCACTGATAAAAGGCCTAGGCAAGAGACAGAATATGAATCTTCAGATCAGGTTTCCATTTCATCTGATTCCTCTTCTGATCAGGAATACTCTCTTCCTCCCTATGAGGATTCTGATGCTGAAGAATCTATCCCTTCAGCCTCTCCTCCTGAGGATTACTCTTTTGGGGAAAACTTGCATACCATGAGGGAGCATTTCCACTGGGAGAGCCAAGATTTCTCAGAATCTAAGAAAAGGCTCAGAGACTTCCTTTTACTACCACAGCACAGGCCCCTAGCTATTCCACCTGTGTTAGACATTGTTGATGATGTATTTTCAGAGTCCAGTCTGACCCCTGACTCCTAACCTCCAGCTCCTGTAAAGCCGGACAGGTACTACAGGGTCCCTGACTTTCATAAATTCCTTTTCAAAAACCCTGCTGCTGACCCAGAAACCATCTCTCAGGGTCCCAAAGGGGTCAAGGCTTCCACTGCAAAAAACCGTACCCCCTCTGACAGGGATTCTAGGGCATTGGACAGATGGGGAAAAAAAGACTTATACTTCCGTTACCTTGGCTATAAGGGCTTTAAATTGTCAGTTTCATATGCTCAAATATCAGCAATATATTATGTCACTGCTTAAACAGAAAATGTTGACAAATTCTGAATGTGCAGAAAACAAAGAAATGCTGGATTTATTGCATGCAGCTGAACAAGTTGGAAAGCATACTTTGCAATGTGGTTTTGATTCTTTGGAGGCCTCCTGCAGAGCCACTGTTATGGGTTCTGTCATCAGGAGGCATGCTTGGCTAAAGGAACAAAGTCTGCCTGATCATGTCAAAGCAAAATTATTAGATGCCCCATTACAGCATGATACTTTGTTTGGTGTTAAAGCAGAAGAGGTGTTAAAGAAAATGGTGGACAAAGCTAAATCTATGCAAACGGTTAAGGATTTCTTACAGGTTCAGCCTCCAAGATTTAGCAGACACTGGCCTACAAAGAATTGGTCCTTTCCAGTGTCAGACCACAAAGGGGCAGATCCCAGCCCCAAGGTTCGTACAGGTCTAAAGAATGGGGTGCTTCTACCTCCAAAAGTGGAGAAGACAAATCACAACCATACAGGAAACAGTCCCAATGATCCCCCCCCCCCCCCTGCCTGCACCAAGCACTTATTTTCTGGCAGCACCTTTAGGGGGAAAACTAGCACTTTTTTCTCAGAACTGGCACATAATAACCCAGGACAAATGGGTCCTAGACATAGTGTCACAAGGCTACAAGTTTCACTTCCATACCCTGCCAAGGAGAAACGGTGGGCCAGACCTGTCAAAACATCAATGGGCAGAGGCACAAAAGCAAGTCTCATCCATCATGGACATGAGGGCCATTCAACAAGTACCAGAGCAAGAGCAGGAACAAGGATTTTATTCAAGACTGTTCTTGGTACCAAGAAAGGACAAGACCTGGAGACCAATACTGGACCTATCTATCCTAAACACATTTCTGGATATACCAAAATTCAAAATGTTGACTCTACAGCAACTTCTGCCCATGCTGGGCA
>NC_056750.1:344964529-344972029 GCF_019279795.1 Protopterus annectens
TCACATTCAAAAGCAAACATGAAATTTTATTTTCATGCCTTGTCACACTTGGCATTCAAAACATACACAAACTATATTTCATTGAAGTAAACAGCATATTTCTTGATATTTTTTCTTGTCATCAAAAGTCATCAAAATCTCAAAACATGCCAGTTTTTTTATTTGAAATGAATGACACATTTTATGTTATTTCTTTGACAGAGATAAAAACAAACAAGACATATTTGAACTATTCTACTGCTCTGAGTCCACAAACAGTGTTTTATTCAATCTGTGCTAAGCGCTAACTATTAGAAACGAAAGTGTTTACCATAGATTGAATAAAACATTGTTTGTGGACTCTGAGCAGTATATGTCAACACAAAACATCAGCATACCCCCCCCCCCCCAGCAACTCTTACCCGGAAACAGCAAAAAAACTTGGGCAGTCGGACAGCATATAATCTAAATTCTCCATGAAAACTATACTGTCCTTTATTTTAAAATTGCGCAGGCGGCAGGAACACACGTACAGATAGATGTACTGGACCGTACCATGGTTTTGCAGCTCTGAAAGTGGGGGAGGCGTTCCTCCCCCCTCACTCTGTTTCCGGCACCTATGGCTGGTATCTAGCTGTGAAGCATCAAGCGACTCTTTAGCCACTTTACATTCCTTCAGAGCACAATCTAATGGCAAACTCCTTGAGCAGGTCCAGAACAACAGGCTCACGAATGGATACTTCGCAGAGATGTGTTCCTGGATATAGTCCATCAGTGGGGTATTCCTCAGTTACATCTTTTTGCTTCCCATTTGAACAGACAGCTTTCTCTGTTCTGTTCCAGAGTCCCAAGTCCTCTGACCTGAAAGGTGGACGGCCTGTCTTTTCCTTGGAAGGGAATGTTTCTGCATACCCTCCCTTCCTCTGTTGTCACAATTTCTGCACAAGATCAGGCAAGACTCTCCCTAGATCTTGTTGGTGAGCCCCTTTTGGCCAGGGGCAGTCACCAGAGATTACCTCTCTGGGTGGATCTTCCCACACAAGACAAGAGATCTCATCCATTCTCAGCTGTCCACTCCTCAGATGATACTATGGGTGATAGGGTTTTGATTCCTTTTAGGCACCTCTTTTCTGAGGACATGCTGCAGAATCAGTAAGAGGCCAGGAAAGCCTCTGCCAGAAAAATCGTATATGCCTAAATGGAAGAGATTTTCTGTTTGGTAGCCTACTTGCCATCAAGAGCCCTTCTCTGTGGAGGTTCCTTTGGTTGTGTTTTATTTGTATGATTTACTTCATGCTGGGTTGGTATGTGCTTCAGTTAAACCTCACCTATCAGCATTTTCTGCTTGTCTGCCCTTGAACCCTCCCCTGGCTTCTCTGTTTAGGGTCAAACATTTTCTTAAAGGCATCCTTCATATTAGGCCTCCCAGAAAGCCTGTTCTGCTTTCTTGGGACCTCAGTTTTGTACTTGAAAAATTGACTCTGGCTCCTTTTGAGCCTGCTTCTTCAGCTTCCTTGCAATGTTGTACTTGGAAGACTTTTCTTTTGGTTCTTACTTCAGCCAAGAGAGTATCTCAACTCATGGCTATTCCTCCTTTTTCAGTTTTTCACAGAGACAGGGTGGGTCTTTGAACTAATCCTTCTTTTATGCCCAGGGTGATCAATGAGTTGTCCCTTTATCAGTCTGTTCATCTTCCTTCCTTTTTTCCTTCTCTGCAGTCTGCCATTGAGAAGGTTCTTCACACATTGGATCTGCATAGATAGCTGTGGTGTTATTTAGATAAAACAAAGGTAGTTCACAAGTCTAAGCAGCTTTTTGTTTCTTTTCATCCAAGGACTTTAGATTTGGCTGTTTCTAAGCAAACTATCTCAACCTGGATTTCTAAGGCCATTTCCTTTTGATATCCTTTTCAAGGCAGATATCTTTCTTTGTCTTTAAAGGTACATTCTGCCTGGGGTCGTTGCCTCCTCTGGTGCCTTTTTCAAGGTTTTGGACACAGACTCCATTCTTGAGGCTGCTACTTGGTCCTCTGTTCATACTTTCACTAAACATTGCAAATTGGATCTTATTTCCTGAGTCAGGGCAGGTTTTGGCAGTGCTATTCTGCATGTGTTTGAAGAGGGCTGTTCTGTGCCTTTCTCCTCCCAGGCTTTTTCTTAGTTGTACTCTCACTTATGTAAAGAATGTTGTGACAGTGATATTGAAGGGCATAGTACAGTTGTATAAAATCTTGCCATAACAGTAGATGTCCGTCTCCTCACTATTGTAGTATTCACTCTCTTCCTCCTTTTCTAGCTCTTGCTCTGTATTTTTGCTGCCCTCCTGGCTGGGCCCATATTCCTTTTCCTGCTGTCCTTTTTTCCTTCTGGATGTATAGGTTCTCTTTTTTTTCCTTGAGAATATTGTGTTCCTCCTGGGACATTTCAGTTCTGAGTGTTCATGCCTCAAACTCAAGCTTCCTATAAGACCTAAAAGCTTTTGTATACAAAGCAGACATTGGGGCTAGCCTTGGCAGGAGACCTCTTATGTAAAGAATACTGCAACGGTGAAGAGAGGGACATCTACTGTTATGGTAATATGGTAAGATTTTAAACAAATATACTTTCTATTTGCCGTAGTTGATAAGAGTCAGAATCATTAGTGATGGTGTCTTTGAAATGTCGGACTCACAAAGTTTTCAGACATGCTCTCATTGCAGGCACAAGCTGCTAACCCCCCCCCCACACACACACAAACACACACAGGACCCCCATTTACCCTGCATATACTGTTTGGGTGCTGCCCACTTAGGCTCAGATTAACAGTCTTGTGCTTCTTTTAGTGCCAGAGCTCTTCAAACAAAAAGAGTGACTTATAGTTAAAGGCCTACTCCCTGCACAGACAGGGGCTTTAACTTTATTGTCTTCTTCTGCCAGTATTTGTCCAGGAGCCAAGTTGGAGAAGTCTAAGGCAAAGGAGAAATCTGAGGAGAAAGACAAGGACAAAGAAGAAAGAGAAGGATAAATCTGAAAAACATGAGAAATCTGTATTGAAAGTGTCTAGGAAACATTCTTCAGATCTGACCATACCAGTCGGACCAGATCCAAAATCAGCTTGGAGGTTGGAACTGATCGCTTCTCGGCTCCATTCCTCTTCTCCTCAGCCCTGGTTCTCACTTTAACTGATGAGGTGAGGCTCCATTCCCCAGTTCTCTGAAAAAGGAAATTCTAGACCGCCCTTGGTGGCCTGTTCCTCCTGGTCATCCCAAAGCCTTATGAAACAGGATGTTGACAGGATGAGAAGGAAGTTTCCAAGATGCAGATACAGATTGAGGTTCTGTCAGTACCATCCACTAGGAATGCACTGACTATTGGTTCAACCTAACCCCACTATTTTCTGTCCAATTCCAGTCCATGCTATGCTGGAATTGTTCTCTCTGGTTCCGTCCTGTACTGTGGTGCCTTCATTGGCATCAGCAGTCCTAGTTACTTCAACCCTGACAGCATCCCTTTCTCTCTTGACACTGATGAGGAGAGACTCTGAACCAGAGCATTGGTGCCTGGGTTTGAGGGGACTGGTCGACACCAATGTTATTGGAGCCGTCCCTACCTGTTGGGGCTTCTACTCTCAACAGCCCAGATCAGAGATTGGTTTCAGAGTCGAGGCATATTGGCGCCAAGAAATCTCCTTCGTCCTTGGACAGGGGTAGGTCCTTGGAGCCAATTACAGCTTCAGCCTTCGAGGGTTTCCATAGGGTACTAGCTATGCTTAAGGAGAAGGCTTCTCCATCCAGTTTGGTTCCACCAAAATCTAGCAGGATTCTGCCTGTTCTTCCCATCTTCATGCCAGACAGGGACAGTTGGAATAAACTCTACAACAGAAGGTAGAAACTGTTGCAGAAAAAGGTGAAGTCCCAAGACAGTTAAAACTCCCTTATTAGCCTCAACAAAAAGTTGAGACCCCCATCAAATCCTCTAAAGCAAGCTATGAAGGTAGAATTGCGGCAGACACTAAAAACAATCACAAAGCCTTTTAGAGTTATATTAAGAACCTCCACGGCAGTACCCAGATTTACTCTGACTTACTGCATAATGGTACCTCCTATACTGAGCCAACCTATATTGCCAACATGCTGGCCGACAGATTCAGTGCCAACTTTACTCCCCCCCCCAAAGAACCAATCACAATACCGGAAGAATGCCAGGCACCCAGCATTACGGCAGCCCAGGTTAAAGCTGCATTGTCCAAGGCCAGGAATACAGCTTCCATGGGACCTGATAATATCCCTGGTTGTGTTCTACATGAACTACAAAGCGAACTGGCACCACATCTGTGTGCCCTGTTTAGTCACAGCCTCACCTCAGGCTTTGTCCCTACCGAATGGCGCACTGCTATAGTCATCCCTCTCCATAAAGGGGGAGCAACTACAGACCCTGGGAATTATAACATCTAATGACCCTAAATGGCCCATCTCAATACTGAAAGATTGCCAAATTCCGGTAGTAACGGCCACACAGGTAAAAATTGCATTCTCCAAAGCTAAGAATATTGCATCCATGGGACCAGATGACATCCCGGGCTGTGTACTACATGAACTACAAAATGAACTGGTACCTCACCTAAGTGTCATGGTTAATCATATCCTCACCTCAGGCTTCATGCCCTCTGAGTGGCTCACAGCTACAGTTATCCCACTCCACAAGGGGGGATCCACCTTGGATCCCGGGAACTACCGCCCCATCAGTCTGACGAGCCTGATCTGCAAGGCCATGGAACGTATTATCATGGAACTTATAAACAAAGACATTGACAACCTTAAAACACTGGACACCGCGCAGTTTGGGTTTGTGAAGGGCCGATCTTGTCTCCTGAACCTGATTGACTTCTTCGAATCAGTCTCCAGAGTCGTGGACAAGGGTAAGACCGTCCACACAGCCTATTTGGACCTCACCAAGGGCTTTGACACCATCCCTCACTCTGGATTCATAGGTAAACTTAATAAGCTGGGCATTAATCCCTACGTCACTAGATGGGTTGCCAACTGGCTTACTGACAAAACCCACACCTAAAAGTAGCTGACTCCAAATCCAGCTGCAGACAAGTGGAGTACCTCATGGTTTAGTCCTGGGACCTCTCTTGTTTGGCATCTACTTCTCTGAAGTACAGGCCAACACTAAGGGACTCTGGCTACCAAAGTTCACAGATGACTGCAAACTGGGAGCCATTATTGAATCCCCAAATGGTGTTGATACTCGGCCTTACAGAAACAGATGCTTGGTGCCTGAGCCATGGGCTCAAGCTCAATGCCAAGAAATGTATAGTTATCCCCTTTGGGGAAAAAACATGTACCCATGAATTACCATGTAGGTGGCAGTACACTAAACACCGAAAGTATGATAAGAGACTTAGGGACACAGGTGGACAGTGGTCTCACCTTCAATAACCACATCGCCACAACAGCCAGGAAATCCTTCTATGTGGCACATCTCATCCCTAAGGGCTTTTCATCCAGAAAAAATGAGGTCATTGTCCCACTGTACTCATCCCTCATTAGACCCATTATAGAATACAACGCCTGATTTGGTATGTACCCCTCAAGACATCTGCAAAAACTGGAAAGGCCGCAGAAATACCTCACTAAAAGAATCACAGACCTAAAGCAGATGCGCAATGCTGACCACCTTAAAAAACTCTGGCTATACTCTTGTCGCATGTCGTCTACTCAGAGGCGATCTCTGCTTAACGTACAAGGCCATGTCAAACCCAGAGCTGTTGGACATGCTACACTTAAAGAAATCCCAATCCCTCAGAGACGCATGCTCCAGGGATCTAAACCTTGTCATCACAATAAACAAAACATGCTGGAGGGATAGGTTCCTGACCCAGAGACTCCCCAGACTCTGGAATAGACTGCCTGTACATGTCAAGCAGAATGCCTCTTTGGCCCTTTTCAAAAGGAACCTTGATGATTGGATGGGAGAAAGGAAATTCACCTCGGGGATCACGTCAGTCACCCCGCTAGACAGGAGTCCAGGGATATAAATAGTGTGGGAAGAAATAGCCAGGGAATTGTTATGGCTAGGCTTGTATAGGCCCTAGAGCCGATAGACTAGTACCAACCTATAATCTAATATGTTGTAGGTAAAATTGTCAATGTTTAGTTTCTCAATAAGGCATTGCACATTTGTACAGCCAGCTAACTGTGCACTTATATCCCAGAGTCAAATTGCTTTTTCATCCATCTCATTGGTTAAATGCAAGTGAACCAGGTTACTACAAGACAAGTGACCCATGTGATTTTAGGTTATTGTATGCTCTACAGGTTGCAGAACAGATTACTGAAGTCTTCATTAATGACTTTGTGCTAGTCTTACTAAACTGAAAGATTTTTAGGACTAGCAGTGTACCTGCACAGCCACGTTTTGACAAGTTTACCTTCTGCAGGTGGTAGAATTATATTGCTGTAGCAACGCGCTTTGTTTTGTGATAGAAACACACAAACATGCATGGACATTTTGTCACGCAGTTTTAGAATGTTGGCCTTACAGCATAATAACACTGCAGACATAAATGCTAACACATTGTGTTGTGTATCTGAAAATTGCATTTTGAATGCAGATCACAACCACTTGCACATGTTATGGCTCTCAGTAAGCTGGCCTTGTGATCTTTGCTTAGCCCTTAGAGCTTTCCATCTGGTCTTGGGGGGCCTTAATTGCTTATGAGAACATGCTTAAGATGTTTGTAAATTTAAAAAAAATGAAATTTGGAGGTTTTTAACTTACAGGAGAGATGGGACAGAGAAAATATAATGATAATCGGGTATGTTATGCAGAACTAGAGAAACATACCCGATTATTCTTATATTTTTTCTCTCCCATCTCTACCATATGTAAAAAGGCTCCTGATTTATTTATTTTTAATTACAAACAGAAAATGCATTGGAGATTTTCCTTTGTTACCTCCTTTACACAGCACTGATGTACTGTGTAAGTGTGAGAATGAAAGTCCCATACGCATGCGGAGTACATCAAGAAAGCCCCAGGATACCAGGAAAAATATAGAAGAGCAGCACTCCGCCCTTGTACAAGGACATTATTTAAGAAAAATAAGTAACTTTTTTCTTAAATAATGTTATTGTGTAATAGCAATAACCCATGTCTGGGTGTGGGTAATGCTGGATTTACCCACAGTTGGCTTTGTTTGGTCAATTGTGCTTCACCCTCGTGACCAAACCATGCCAACCATGGGTAAATCCAGCATTACTCACACCAGCCGTCTGTTATTGCTGTAGTAAATACCAGTTCCAATAAAGTGTAAAAAAATTTTAATTGTTTGAAGAAGCTGTGATACCAGAAATGAATCTAACAGTGTAAAGACCAACCTCCTGGGGATTAATTGTGGGCAAAGACATATCAGCTATTTAAAAAAAATATATCACTAAGCATTAGCTAAATCTAGATTGCCCACTTTTAAAAAAATACCCAGAGTCTTTCATATAAGATGGAGTGCACTGTATAACCTTATTAGAGATGTTATTTA
>NC_056750.1:345368711-345438711 GCF_019279795.1 Protopterus annectens
AGTTCCATGTAACATCTTAACGAACTTAAGTTCTTCTGTGCCTCCTTAGCTCATAAATGTCATCCACAAAACGTTTGCAAAAGTGGATGAGTTGTTCAAAAGAATAGGTTCAAAGGTGTTTACTAGGCTAACGGCCACAGGGACCTTTTTAAGCCTGGCCATGCATCCCAAATCTCTGACAAGTTTTGATACTCTTGGTAAGTGTAAGCATGGGCCTGGGACACGAACCATTTACAGGTTACCTGTGTCCATTAGAGACATAGGTACCAAACCAGGGATGAATTTCCGGTTTCCCATCCAGTTGTCCAAGTTGCACTTGAATTGAGTTAGGGAGGAACTCTGCTTCACATGGATGGGGAGCCTGTTCCATAGACGTGGTAGTCTCTGGGTACATAACTATCTCTCCAGCAGGTCCTATTTATATCACAGGCAAGGTTCAGGTCTTTAGGATATATAATTCTGGTGCTGTTTGCTTTGTGGATATACAGGAGGTCCATCAGAGTGGGATCTGACAAAGCCCCTGTATGCCAGGCATACATCTCCCCTCAAAAGCCTGTAGGAGACAGAATACAGGGATATAGGGCCTTGAAGCGGTCTGCATAGTACATATTACTTACGCCTTGTATTCTTTTAGTGAGGAGCCTCTCTGGATGTTTCATTTGTTGGATATACCTGGTTAGGTACATGTCAAAGTAGGCACTGTACTCAATTATAGGTCTGATAAATGCCAAATACAGTGGAACAATGACTTCCTTGGACTTAGCTACCATACCTTTCTTTATAAATTGAGCAATATAGAATGATTTTCTCACCACTGTAGACACGTGATGGTCAAAGACTAGATTACTATCTATGTGTGTCCCTAAGTCCCTGAACATAGGATCAACTCTAAGGGGTGTGTTGTTAATATGATAGCTACCAGGGATGGATGACTTCCCAAAGGATACTATTATGCATTTCTTGACATTTAGTTTTAGTCCATGGTGCTGACACCAGTTGTTTGTGTCAGCCCCTCCTCGAGAACATTTGTGTTCATGTGAAATTCAATGACAGCTCCTAATTTGCAGTCATCTGCAAATTTAGTCAGCCAGAGACCAATGACATTGGACTTGACTTCTGAGAAGTAAATGCCAAAAAGGAGCGGTCCAAGGACTGATCCCTGAGGGACTCCACTTGTGACTGGCCTCTTTGTAGAGGTGGACTCCCCAATTCTAACTTCCTGGGTCCTGTGAGTCAGTTGGCTAGCCACCGGGTGACATATGGGTTCGTGCCCAACCTTTTGAGTTGGTCAACAATGCCCGAGTGGGGTATTGTGTCAAATGCCTTGGCCAGGTCAAGGTAGACAGTGTGAACGATTTTGCCCTCATCCATTGCTTTGGTGACATTCTTAAAGAAGTCCACAAGGTTGAATAGGCATGATCTGCCCTTGATGAAACCAAACTGTGTTGGGTCCAGTGTCTGGAGGTTTACTACAGCTCTATTGATCATCTCCATGATCATTCTTTCCATGGCTTTACATGCAAGACTAGTGAGACTTATGGGTCTGTAGTTTCCAGGGTCTGTAGATGGCCCACCTTTGTGCAGAGGGATGACTGTTTCCTTTCTCCATTCATGAGACACAAAACGTGTTTGGAGGTTACAGTTAAATAGTAATTTCAGAGGCCCTGATAGTTCATGTTTCATGCTATTTAGTAGGCATTCTGGGATATTGTCTGGGCCCATTGATGCACCGTTCTTGGTCTTAGAGAGAGCATTAAGGACCTTTTCCCTGGTGATAGTAGGGGGAGTTATATTTGACAATATTTCCAGAGCGTAGGTTGTGGGGGGGTGGGTAAAGTTGGAGCTGAATTTATCAGCCCGGAGGTTTGCTGTGTTTTTGGCTCAGTGTAGGTGGCTCCATTTACAATGAGCTGTGCACACAATTGTATATTGTCTTTGAGGTTGCTGACATAGCTAAAGAATGCTTTGTGGTTGTCTTTGGCCTGAGAGGCCAAACTTACCTCAAATTTGGCTTTAGTAGACTTTATTTGTCCTCTGAATTGTATGTTTAGTTTGAGAGTGCTTTTATCCTGCTGGTTGCTGCACCTCCTAATTTTTGCCATGATTTTCTTCCTCCTGTTATACTGCCTATTGATTTTGTGATTCCACCTGGGTGGCTAGTTTTTTTAGTAAGTTCTGTACTTCTTCCTGGTGGGTACAGCTGCCTCTATGCCGCTGTTAACATGCTTGTACAGGGTTTCTGTAAACAGTTCTGCATACACAGCAGTGTTCTCAGAGTTTATGGGGGCTTGTTTGCCAGGTTCTCAATAGCAGGAAGTTAGCCTTAGAATAGTTTTTTAATATTCCAGGTTTAGCTGGGGTGAGGGGTCCAGGGTTTTTTTTTTTTTTTTTTTTTTTTTTTTACTTCAAAGGAGGCCATTTTGTGGTCTGACCTTATAGGGAAGGCATTACAGTAAGGGCTGTGCAGCACTCTCCCATATTATTAAGGACCACATCCAGTATGGTTGTACAAAATCCAGGAGTCTCTGTGTGTGTGTATGTTTGGTGTCGTATAGGATTCCCAGTTAAAAGTGGGGTAATTAAAGTCACTTAGTTCTTTCCTGCTATCACTTGTTATTATCCATTCACTGTTGTAAAACTTATTTTGTTTCTGCTTTTTTTGTGCTAATTTCTTTCATGCTTTTATAATCATTGACAGTGGTAACTAGCAAAAGGCATCTGCCACGACCTTTGAAATCTGGCAGGATTAAAGAACTGGCTTACTCACAAAGACAAAACTTAGGAGCATAAAAATGACATGAAATTAATGCAAAACACACGTGCTAATGCATTGTCCCTAAGTAGGCCAGCAACAGAGCAAATGAAAAATTAATATAATGAAGCCCTAAAGAGTATGTATCTTTGTTTTTTTTTTTTTTTTTTATCACACTTTGCTTCTGCTGCCTGTTGACCATTAGCCTTTCCTGGCCAAATGACCCATTCAGTCCCCATCACTGTAGTGAAGGTCATCTGGAGGGACAGTCACTGAGAAAACCAATGGGGTGAGGTTCAAGTGTTTCTCTTATTTTTGGCCCTGTCATCCTTATGAACACCTGACTTATGGGGTTGGAGGAGTCATGCAGTGGGCTGCCTGTGCTGGTTATCCCTCACTTAGGTAGGGCTCGTTGCCAGCAAGCAATCCTGTCCCCTTTCCTCACGCATAGGAAATTGCTTCCCCACTCTGTTCTAGAGAAATTATGTTTTCCCATGTCCTCCTTGACCACCTGCAGCCCTCCTCACTTCTAGGGAGTGGTGAGTGGACCACATTCCTTCACTCCTCTGCCCTCCTGCTGGACCACTCCAGTGTCGGGGCTGAACCTCATTTGACTCGGTCAGAGTAAGAGCCTCTGCGTCATGGAGCCAGCCAGCATCTTTTACTGCAGCAACACATTTTACCTTCTTAACAGAATGTACACATGTTTATCACAAAAGCAAGTACACACAAGTCATATCCATTTCTTCTAGTTAGAATTTAAAACTATTGTTTTAATTAAATATTTTAAAATTTACAATATAACATAATCACTATTTTTTTCTCTGCGATAACATACCTCTGACTGGGCCAGTTCATTATCATGGTGAGGGAATCGAAGGTCATATCCACCCCCATGAATGTGCTTTTTAAAGCTTCAGTTTAGTTAGCTTGATGGCTAAAACATTTTGTTTTTCGTTCACCATTTTGCTTGCTATTTCATAAGCTCAATGTTTGAGACACCCTAGAATTGCACTGAAAACATCTCTGTCAATTAATTAACTAATAATTTAGATTGATTGATTAGAAGCAATTAACTTCAGTTGTGTGTATATATAGAGAGACAGCTTTATTTTGTATTCAATCTGAAGAAGCGTGCCTTGTGGATGCACGCGAAAGCGCTCATTCTTTTACTTCAATAAAGAATTCGTTTTACGTGGTGGTCGATCTCCAGTTTGTTGCTATACTATTTTTGTTCCTGTTCTGGGATCAACCTCCGAGGGATAGGTTTGCTATTTTTGTTACAATATAACATATTCACTATTTTTTTCTCTGCGATAACATACCTCTGACTGGGCCAGTTCATTATCATGGTGAGGGAATCGAAGGTCATATCCACCCCCATGAATGTCCATGGACTCACCCAAAATAGATCCTGCTTTTGCAGAACATTCAATATGCCACCCTGGACAACTTATTCTTCAATGCCTTTTCAGCTTTCTGAAAAGCCAACACCAAATTGGCATAGCTGTTACCACATGCTGTGCCCATCGCTACACCTGTTTTCTGCACATAGTATTTATTGTCAATCATGAAAACGTTGTTCTCCAAAATTAATTCTAATAATGTACAGATCAGTTCTATCTTGTTCAGTGTAAAGTCAGATTTAGTAATCAAGAAACTCCTAACACTGTCTACCCCTAAAACATGTGGAATAACGGTGAATAAATATGCTACATGTAATGTAGCAAACAAACATTTTTTTGACATATCGAAAAAGGAAGCCCATTCATAAAGAGCTTCTAAAAATCCTTTGTATCTCTCAGCACTGTGGTAGTACTGTCAAGGATGGGTTATAACATTTTCTCTACATAAATAGAGAGAGGTTCAGTGACTCAACCCCTACTCGAAAGAATAGGTCTCATAGGAGGTATAACATAGTCCTTTTGAATCTTAGGGGGCCCATACAATAATGGTGTCACCGGAAATTCAACAAAGAAAAAATCATGTAATTCAGAATCCATCAAACCTGTCAGCATTAAGTCATAAATAAAAACATGAACTCTGTCAGCATATGCTTTCACAGAATATTTTGCTATGCACATATAAGTCTCTTCATCATCGAGTATTGTATACATGTTTTGTAGATAATGGTGCTTGTCCATCACTAGTGCCTCCACCCTTATCTGCTGGTCGAAATTCGAGATGGATGGCATGCTGAAGTTCATTCAAGGCAGATCTTTCCTCAGTAGTGAGATTAGAGAAATTGTGCTGATGTGGAATAGAGAATTGTTTCTGTATATCCTCATCACACATAGTAACAAAGGTTTCAACAAATTTATTAGATACAGGCACATAAATGTACTAGGTTTCTTGAACCCAGGTTCGACATTCAATGGTTCTGTAAACAGCAATGACAAACCAATATTCCTAGCAAAAAGTCTTAAGTCAGTCAATACTTAAGTCATATCAGAAGCTCGACTAGGAATAAAACTGAGCCCTTTGTTAAGAATGGATAGCTGATGTTCTGATAAAGTATATGAGGAAATGTTAAACACTAATTTGTTAAATGCTTTTCCTCGTTTTCATCGAGCCATATTCCATAGTGCAGGGATCCTTTGGAGCACATATCTGTCTTTCCAGTGTGTTCTCTTTGATACAATTGAAGTCCACATCCCTTGATCCAGTGTTTCTGGTGTCGTTTCCTTTGCTCATGTGCAGCAGATCCACCAGGGCTGAGTCTGTGGAAGCCCTGTAAACCAGGCAAAGATCCCTTCTCAGCAGCCTGTAGGAGACTAAACACAGAGACAGAACTTTTAAGTGATCAGTGTAGGACAGGGTATTCATGCCCTGAATTCTCCTGGTGAGAAAGTTTTGTGGGGGTTCCAACTGTTGCAAGTGTCTGCTTAGATACATGCCAAAAGGGGCATTGTATTCAATGATGGGTCTGATAAGGGCCAAGTAAAGTGGTACTATAACTTCCTTGGACCTGGGTGACATACCTCTACCTACAAATTAGGCAACATAAAATGATTTTCTTACCATCTTAGCTACATGTTGGTCAAAGGCCAGATTGCTGTCTACATATGCTCCCAGATCCCTTTCTGCTGGGTTGACTCTTATGGGTGTTTTATCAATGGAGTAATTAACTTGGGTTGACAGTTTCCCAAAAAGCATTATAATGCATTTTTTGGCATTGAATTTTATGCCATGGTTTTGATGCGAGTCGTTTATCTGTGCTAAACCCTCTTGCATGATGTTGGTGTCTTGGTGGGACTCTGTAATAGCTCCCAATTTACAGTCATCTGCGAACTTGGTAAGCCAGACGCCTTGAACGTTAGCCTTGACTTCAGAAAAATAGATTCCAAATAGGAGTGGACCCAGCACAGAGCCCTGGGGTACTCCACTGGTGACCAGTCTCTGGGTGGATGTGGTCTCACTGATCCTGACTTCTCGAGTCCCGTCTTTCAGCCAGCTGGCAATCCAGTAAATTATGTTGGGACTTAGCTCAGAGAGCTTGTCAACAACACCTGAGTAGGGTATTGTATTTAATCAAGAACAAATGCAGTAGAACGGAGTGTGGATTAATCATAAAAATATATAAACTTTAATAGAACACTTACTGCAAACACTTCTGAACAAAATAAATAAAGATAAAATGCCATGAAATATAACAAATAAGCGCTTTCACATCAATTTAAAAGAATTGTTCAAACACTTAGTGTTTGAACAATTCTTTTAAATTGTTGCAATCTTTCAGGTTTTTAATAGTCAGATGAAGCATCTGAAATTGATGTGAAAGCACCTACCTTTTTTATAGCCTTTTATCTTTATTTATTTTGTTCAGAAGTGTTTGTAGTAAGTGTTCTGTTAAAGTTTATATATTTTTACGATTCAGCTATGTTCTTTTCTACTGTGTTTGTTCTTGGGTACTTATTTTTGGAGTCCAAGATCTGTAAACCACTACTGCCTTTCTTTTGCCTTGGCTATGTCAAGACATGCAGTATACACTGTTTTACGCTCTTCCATTGTTTTGGTGACCCTCTGAAAGACGTCTACCAGGTTAAGTAAGCATGACCTTTCCTTAACAAAGCCAAATTGGGATGGGTCCAGTGTCTGTAGGTTGCCAATGTCCTTGTTTATAATTTCCATGACAGTTTGTTTTAATTTCATTCATTTTAATTCAGCTAAGTGGGGCACTTGCAAAAATAACATCAGGAAAATGCACTTAATTATTTATGTGTAGATCCACCATTTTATAACATGTTGCTGCTGAGTGTTTTGTAATTCAAACCAGCCTGCCTCGACTGTCTGTAGACCTTTACGTCTGACCTGAAAAGCATAAGCTCAACATCAAATAGCATTAGCATCTTACCTGCAGCCGGACCTCACTGAAAAAAAGCAGAAGATCATTAACAGTTGCATAGCTTTCCTGGAAGGTACTAGTATAATTTACATTGTATTATCACTTAGATATGGGTTGATTAAAGGTAGCAATGAAAAAAATGCACACTTTGTTATAGTTCCAGTGCAGTCACAAATTATTTTACAATATATATTTTTTAATTTAACCATGCAGCTTCTTTGGGGGTCCTAGTGCGACCCTTCTTCCAGAGAAGTTGTGTTGAAATCGGTACAGTATTTAGGCCTCCCAACATCCCTGTCCATAGGAACTAGAAGATAAGGGAAAGACCCTGATGTGCATTAAAGAGATGCTTATCTCACCCTACACAGCCTTTTCTGGAAACTACCCGGCATCTAAACAGGTGATTTGAAGCCAAGCTCCACACGTTTCTTCGGGTCCCATCTGTGTCACCCATCAGAAAAACTATAACAGTTAAAGATCCGGAACGTTTTATTTAACAGTATTTTAAGAGTAGGAGAAGCACCAACATCTTGGAAGAAAGCGATGGTGGTTGTAAAACTTAGAGGGTAAAGACCCATCAGATCCACCTTCATACGAGCCCATTATAATCCTGTACCACGATTATAAAGTGTTTGTCTATAACGGCTAAAAGAATGACAAAGGTGATACCAGAATTGATAGACATTGATCAGTGTGGTTTTGTGGAGAGGAGGCAAACATTTGACAACATTAACATAACATTGATAATCCAGAGGAAAGTTGAATGTAAGAAAATACCACTGTTCTTGGTAGGTCTTGATGCAGGGAAAGCATTTGACAGAGTAAGCTGGGAGTTTATAAGCAGTGGAAGCATTTGCATTCCCTGATAAATTATGAGGTTGATTAGGAGGATATATAAGGGGTTAGAGGCAACAATTAAAGTGGGTAGGCTACTCTCTGATAATTCCTGTTTGACAGAGGAACCAGGCAGGGGTGTCCTCTTTCTCTTCTGTTATTTGCACCATATTTGCACTATATTTAAAACCCTTGGCAAAGAAAATAAGAGACTCAGGAATTCAAGGATATAATTGGTATGGTAGTCAAGAAAAGCTGGCTGTATTTGCAGATGATATTATTTTATACCCGATAAAACCAGGAAAGGATAGTTCATTGTTGTGGAACATTTTGAAGCAGTTTCAGATCTTTTCGGGATACAAAATGAATGAAGCTAAAACAAAGGCAATAGCTGTAAATTATGTATCCACACACAAATTGGTTCAGCAATATCCACATTTATGGGGACATGATAAACTTAAGTACTTAGAAGTATGGATTAAAAAGGATTCTGGTGTGGCAGCTAAGGATATGTGAGAAGAGACTACACAAAAGAAAATACAAAAAGTGAGAAAATGGAAGCTCTGTTGTATGGATGCGGATAGCAAGATACAAGCAGTGAAAATGTTTTAGTCCCCTTAGTTTCAATACATAGGTCAGGCATATTTTTATCAACCAGAGGAGAAGTTGTGGATAGCAATTAATAAAGAGCTGAAGGATTTTATCTGGGAGGGGAAGACTGCAAGAGTCAAGTGAGATAAGCTGATTGTTCCAATTGAACAAGCCAGTTTGGGATTACCCAATTTGAAGGGGTATTTCAGAGCTATACAGTTATGGCTCCTGTACATAGCACAAGCAGAAACCTATAATTCAAAGTGGAAAGGGATGATGATGAAATGGGTTAAAGATGAAGAAAAAAGGAGAGACTGGGATTTTGGATGCAGATGCTCAAGGAAAATAACAATAACTGTGCAGAATATTATATTCATAAAGTAGCAGAAAGTATTCTAAGAACTCAGCCAACACAGGAATGGAGAAAGGAAATTCTGCCAGGTTTATATCACTTTATCAAAGGTTCACTGACGCAAACTACTGTTCATCGAACCAAATACAGTAAACGTTCACTTTAGCGAACCTTCACTTCAGCAAATGACTTACCCAGAGAAAGGAATGAGTTGGCCATCTGAAATTTGCCCTTTTCTTCACACTAGTGAGATCTTGGAGTTTGTATTATGTAGTTAGGGAGGGTGGGGGATGCAGCCCCCACCTGGGTGGGTTTGAAATACTGTGTTGTGTGTGATGGTGAGAATGCTGGTCAACTTGTTCCTTTCCCTGGGTAAGTCGTTCTTTGAAGTGAACGCTAAAATGAACGTAAACTGTATTGGGTTTGATGAACAGCGGTTCGTGGTAGTGAACCTTCAATAAAGTGATATAAACCCGATTCTGCCAATAAGGATGGACTGCATTTAGGGATACAGACAATAGGCAAGAAGGTGCTGTAATTTTTGAGAGAAAACTGGTAACATAACCAAGGTATTAGGAACAAATAATTAGAGAAGAAAAGATAATAGAATAGGAAGAGACCAAGAATTTATTTGGACTATAGGCTAGAGATTGCCTTCCCTATCAAGGATTGATTTCAGAATATAGGCAAAGAGAAAGAAATAGGGGATCTTAAGCAAAAGAACAGCACTGGTAGAGTTTTTAATAGAATCTAGAACAGAAGCTGCTGTTAAAAAATTGAATACACAGTAGAGCATACAAAATATTGCATGATAACTATGAGAATCAGTCAGAAGAGGTTAGAAGGGATTGGGAAGTGAGACTGGATAAACAAGCCACAAAGAAACAATGGGGGATATATTTATGTCTCCCAAATATGCAACAAAGTCTAGTAGATTTAGCATCTTTGCTTGGAAGTGTTTACATAGGTATTTTTATACCACACGTAGGCTCCAAAGAATTTTTCGTCAGATAGACAGCAAATGTTGGAGTTGTGATGGGAAAGAAAGAGGTCATTTGGAATATATTTTCTGGGAGTGTAATGAGTTGGCAGACAGTAAAGATTCCCTGCAGACTACTCTGTCAGAGATACTGTGTGAGCAAATCGATGTAACAAAGGAAATGATTTTTTGAGCTGTGATACAGAATCAGAATTGCCTGTACATAGTAAGGTCTTACAGAGTCTAATTATGGTGGCTGTCAAAAAAGCAGTTACTAGAAAATGGAAATCAAAGGCTAAACCAACTTTACTAGAAGTAGTGAATATAGTAACAGAGATAAAAGAACTGCAACTGGGATCTTTAGAAAAGGGTAGGAGATTACATAGGAAAAAATGGGACTTGTGGGAAAAATGCATGCAGAGAAACATGATTTAAAAGATGGCAGGATTTGAATGAGCTATGTAATGTTTGACTGACAATGGCTGGATAGATTATAAGTGATGCATAGTGTTTGCAACTAGAATTCTGTCCGTATGGTTTGTGATGTATCATGCTTGCAACTAAAATTTTGTCAGTATGGTTTGTTTTCATTTAAATAAATTTATGATTTCCTATGTTATGTGTGATAATTTAATAAGGATGTTTCTTGTTTAAAAAAAAAAAAGAAAAGCTATAACAGGAAATTGTTTTCCTTTAGTAAGCAATATGTTTTCTCCATTTCCACTAATGGCTAACAACCCATACTTCCCTTCCAGAATAGTACAGATGCTTTCATCTTTTCAGAAGCCAAACATATAAAACTTACAAGAAAAGAGGACCTTTCTCAATTCGGGCTACTTCAGAAGGTCTGGATTCTTTTTCTGCTCTTAATCTATCTTTTTCTGAAGTTTAAACCCAGTCTGTTCAGTTTTAAACTGTCACTCTTCCATTAAAGTAGGGCTCCTTGTCTTTGGCTTCTTTGAACATCTGCAGAGTTTTCTTGAAAGGTGTATTCCTCTTGAGTCCGCCATTAAGAGACCCAGTTCCACTTCAGTATCTGTACTTCATACTAGAAAAGCTCATTTTTGTCTCTACTTGAGTTTGCAGCGTTTGCAGAATTAAAATTCCTTTCTGGGAAGACGCTCTTTCTGGTTGACATCACCTCAGCCAGGAGGGTTTTGGAATAATGGGCTGTGAGTTGGACGTCTTCATTTAGACTTCCACAAAGACTTTTTTCTCTCAGTACTAATTCCTCCTCTATGCCCAGAATCACCGTAGAGTCCATTCTCTGTCAGTACATTGATCTTCTCATGCTCTTTCTGCAGTATTGCAGTTGTGGAGACATTGTATAGATTTGCACCTTCAATACATTGAACTTCCCCTGTTCTTTCCTCGGTATTCCAATAATGGGAAATATCTTCTTCATTGTATGGACCTGCACCTTCATTTGAGATTGTCTGTTGACAAAAGTAGGTATATTAGAAATGATAAGTAACTCTTGTGCTTCTTTCTCATATATGTGCATGCAGAGTTTCAAGTCACTTTAGCAAAATGGCTTATGATTGCATTCATTTTTCTATGCCAGATACAATATGCTTCTTACCTTAAATCTTACCTACTTGAGCAGTTGCAACATCCTTAGATTTTTCCAGAATGTAATTCTGGGTGATACTTGTACACCAGCTACCTGTCTTCTCTCAGAGTTTTTGCTAGGCCCTGAAAGCTAGATATGAAATGTAGGTCAAAGGCTTTCTTTAATGTTATTGTTACAAGGGGTGTGTTCTGTAAGAGTGCATCACTCATGAGGATTAGCTTGGGATTTAGTCTTGCTTTCACCAAGGACAGATGTCCTGTTTTCAGATATGCTAAGAAAGCTGTGTACTCACCCTAATGGTAGATCAAGAGGGGGCATGTGCATCCACTGTAACATACCCAATGTTCTTCCATCTTCTCTGGTGCATTAGGTGTAGAGCCGAGATAATATGCATATCTGATGATGTCAGTTTTCATTCTGTTTTCAACTGATGGATTTGGATCTGAACCTCGATTTCGACTTGGCCGTTACTAATGCTTGTGGTGAGCAAGCAGCTCTGAAGCTTCTCCCTTACCCATAATTCACCAATACCTAACATGCCTTTGATCTCATTTGCAGCTTTTTGTGAAAGGGCATTGTCAGCCATAGCTCTTGAGCTTCATCACTATTTTTTTCAGATATGTTGAAGTTTGTCTTTCATTCTTTATATTCAGCCTTATCTACTTTGTCTGGTTTCTATTAATCCCTTACCTTTGAACTTGTAGTATTTCTGTAAATACCATCATTGTTATCTATCCCTTCCTTTCTTTTACACGTTAGTGTATCACTACCATTGTAATACCCTTTCCTCTTTTTTTATTCATTATTTAAAAAAAAAAAACTTTCATATCTGCTTTATTCTTTTTGTTTGTAGAATGGCTGAGAAGGGTCCTTCCGGCTTTAAAAAGTGTTTGAAGTGTGGCCACAAGTTCCCCAGTTTTGGACACACATTCTTTCCGTTTACTGTGTAGGTCCACAGCACGTACAAGAAGACTTCTGTCTGCCACAATTTTAATCTGCATGCTCTAGTGGACAGAAAGAACAAATTAATACTGAAAGGTTTGTTGCCTTCATCTTTCAGAGAAGCTATTACAGGGGCTCAATCCCCAAGTGTAAGTCCAAGGAGTCAAAATCTCCTGTTGCTTCTACTTCCTCAACTCCATTCTTGGAGTTGTCTAGGAAGAGGATTAAGTCGGATTCAAGGAGGTCTCAAACCTCTTTCCCTTCTGATCCAAAGAAAAAGAGGTTTATGGATCCTCAGAGCCAACTGAAAAGTATTTGAAGCCAACTGTGTTGGATCCTATTGTATTGCCTAGGACCCATTATTCTCCATTTGTGGATTCAGTTCCTTCCAGGGTCCCATCTCCTTTATGGAAAGGTGCAATGCTAAGTCACTTGCCCTGGCCTTGTCCTGTTCCTCCGGGAGTTTGACTGAAGAAGTTGTGGATAGGATGATGAGGAAGTTGCTCTGGGTGCAGATCTAGATGGATGTGTTACCAGCTCCTACCACTTTGGGTCAGAAAACCCATCCTTCGACCACACCACCACTTCAGACTCCTTCTCTGAATCCTTTGGTGGCTTCATAGTCCATGGATCTGAGTCGTCCAGGTCCATCTGGCTTGGATTCATAGATAACACTATCATTGGATCTGAAGCCAACTCTGAGTGTCCTGGTTGCTACATCTTTGGATCTGAAGGACTCTCTGATTCAAAGCTTCTTTGTCAGATCCGAGGTGCTGGGATCTACTCCAAAGGTCTTGGAGCCATCCCTGAGCCTTGGTGTTTCAGCATTGGACAGCTCGGCTCTGACTTCCTCCTCTGGGAAACTGCTTTCAGGGTGGGAGAAGACAGTAGTCCAGAATCCCACATTCTCTGTGCCAAAGTCTTCTCTCTCCCCAGGGCGGTCTGCCTTCAAGGTTGTGAAGAGGGTGTTTTCTGCTTCAATAGGATTGTCAGATCTAACCCCCCTTGGATCTTCAGTCCAGCACCCAGATGTCTCCGTGCTTGGAGCCTCATCATTCAGCTCCGCAGGGACAACCAGCTCGAGACCTCCAGTCTACCCAGGGGTTTCATAATCTCTTCTGACACTTCCTCAGAACATCCCACTAAGGAAGTCCCTAGGAAAAGAAAAGTGCAAGAGGAGGCACTTAGACTCCCTACAAGAGTCAGTCACTGAGGATACTGACTTTGATGAGGATGAAGGGTCCCCACAATCACCTTCAGAAGATGTCTTATTTGGAGACATTCTTGAGATTCTGAAACAGAGAGGTGGTTGGACTCCCAGCAACTCTTCACCTGAGGAGTCAGTATTTCTGGAGGCCTTTGGAGCTGGCCCATCTACTTTCCTGGGTTACTCCACCCACCAACAAGCTCATTGATTTGGTCTCTCAGCAGTTGTGGAAGGAGCCTGAGGTCAGATAGGATTCTAGCTCCACCTGCAGGGAGGGAATTCTTGGCTAAAGTGGTGCCCGTGGGTGCCATGGTCATGTCAGTGGCTATCAAGAAGGAACTTGCCAAACAGAGTTCCTCTGTTCTTCCCCCTAAAAGGGAGTCTAGGGTGATGGACAGGTTTGGGAAGCCTGTCTATGGTTCAGCGACCTTTGCTCTTAGATCACTGAACTGTTTGGCACATTTTATTAGGTTGCAAAGAGATTTGATCAAAGAACTTGCAACTTCCCTTTCATGGACCTTTTCTGCTGAGACCCAATCGTCCATGGCTTCTCAGTTGGCTACCCTCCAATCTCTCTTGAATTCATCCATGAGGCTTATTTTGCACGTCTATATCACGTTTTCGAAATTTTACTACATCGAATCACTAAAGGTCAGCCTCTAGTGATCGATGTAGTAAAACATCAAATAACGTTAAAAAAAAAACAAACAAAAATAAAAACTAGCATAGGCAGGGGGCAAGCCCCCCTGCACCCCCCTACTTAAATATTCCAACTCTGGGACCGTACTACATTGAGGTAAACAGAAATCTTCCCCTATGGAGATTTCCATTTACCTGCACGATGTTCTGCACTTTCGATGTTGTGCTGTCGACAATATCAGCTTCGATATTGTCGGCTTTCAACATCGTGAAGTAGACCCTATTTTGCATGCAGCCAAAGGTGCTTCAGTGGGTGCAGGCATATCCATTAGGAGGCATGCCTAGATACATTTATGTGATTTTGCAAAGCCCTTCAAGTCCTCATTCATCAGTGCTCCTTTTGACAGCACTTCTTTGTCTGACCCCAAAGTGAAGGACACGTTACCCAGATGTCAGAAGGATGGAAAGACCCTCTCTGCAATGAGCGTACATTTTTTGACCTCCTCAAAGATCCTTTTCTAGGAATCAATGAGGTGGTCAGAAGATGTGGTTCATGAAGTCCCAGGGTACTTTCAAGGACACACATGGAGAAAGTTCCCCTAGGGGCAGAGAGGGAGCTCTAATGGATGAGAGCACCCCCATGGCAGAGACGTCCCACAAAACTAGGGGTCCAGAGATTCTTCCTGTGACAGAACCTACCAGCGCTCCTGAAAGGAGGCTCGATTGTCCACCTCTAGAGGCAATCAGGGTTGACTGTCCCAGCACCAGAGAGCCTGGCTAGACATAACAAGAAATTCTTGGGTGTAGAGGATTATTTCCAGAGGTTATATAATACCCTTTTCCCTTCCACCCCCAACTCTACAAAAACTCCCAATGTTCCACCGAGTCAGAGGAAAGAAGCAGCAATACAATTAAAAAATCTGCTAGAAAAAGTCATCCAAGAGGTCCACCCAGACCAGATAGAATCCAGAGCTAATTCGCAATTCTTTTTAAAGTGCCAAAGAAGACGGGATGGGAGACCAGTTTTGGATCTCAGCAGCAGCTTGAACAAGTCAATTTGACGCACACAGTTTCGGATAGTCATGGTTCAGTCCATTCTCCCTTTTTCTGGGCAAGGGCAACTGGATGTGCTCAGTAGACCTTCAGAATGCATTATATCACAAAGATGAACAGACAATCCAAAAGATATTTATGCTTCAGGCTGGGAGCCAGTCATTACCAGTTCAGAGTTCTGCTCTGTGACCTCATTACAGCCCCCAGGGTGTTTACTAAATGTATGGCAGTAGTAACAGCTCACTTAAGACTGCAGGGATTCCAGGTGTTTCCATATCTAGATGGCTGGCTCGTTATCACTCCAACCAGGCATCTCTTAATAAGGGTAGGAAATCAGGTACTCTAGTTTGCTGTCATCTGGAGATGAGCATAAATTACGACAAGTCTCACTTACAGCAACCAACTCAAAATTTGGAATTCGTAAGAGCATTTTTCAACATGCAGTTAGTGATAGCTTCTCTTCCTGTCTCAAGAGTACAGACTTTCAAATTGCAGATCAGAAAAATAATTTGCAGTTCCAAGATTTCAGCCCGTTTGGCCCTTTAGTCTCTAGGATCAGTGTCAGTGGCAATAACCTGAGTACCTCTAACCATATTTCTTATGAGAATTCTTCAGTGGATGTGAGTAACATAGTGGTCGATTCTTTACCAACCCATGTCTGCACACATAAAAATCACTCAGTCATGCAAGAGAGATCTCAGGTGGTGGATTCAATCAGATCAAGTTGTATAAGGCCGTCCATTCATTCTCCATCAGACCAAGGCCATAGTGACCATGAATGTGTCCCAATTGGGGTGGAGGAGCACTTTCTGGGGAAAACAGTCCAAGGCACTTGGTCCCCCGAAGAGACCAACTTCTATATAAATGTCCTAGAAATGAGAGCAATGCTGCTAGTGTTGCAGGCCTTCCAGAATGCTCTCCCTTCAGGGACAGTTGCTATTCAGACAGACAAGTATGTCAGTTGTTTGGTATATCAACAAACAAGGAGGAATCAAATCATACCCCTTTTGTTAAGAAGCACTCAGAGTGTGGCAGTGGATGATCTCATTCAACTGCTTTCTTATAGTAATGCACATTCTGGGAAAGTCCAGTGTGATTGCAGACAAATTGAGCAGGTCCATTCTTCTACCTCACGAGTGGTCTCTCAACAAGAAACATGAATGATCTTTCGTCAGTGGGGACAGCCTTGCTGCGATCTTTTTGCTCCTCCCCTAAACAACAAATGCAGCATCTACTTTGCCATAATCCCCCACAGATGGAATCACCGAGGGATGTTCTACTTCACAATTGGGCTCCCAGTCTGCTTTATGCCTACCCGCTGATTCCATTAATTCCGAATTTTCTGCAGAAAGCTGCCAGGCTGAAGAGCAAGTCAGCTTCATTGCACCTTACTGGCCTCAGTAGATTTGTTTTCCCTTCCTGTGGCCTCATCTACTTTACCAACTTTGCCTTCTGGATCCAGTTCCAGAACTCCTCTCTCACCTGCCAGGCATGATTCACCCAGGCATCTCAAACCTCAAGCTTACAGCCTGGTTTCTCCAATTCCATTAATAGCCAGACAACCAGTAGTGTTTTCCCCTGTCCACCCTACCCTTTTATCTTCCCATAAAGCTTTGACACAAAAACTCTATACAAGTAAATGGAAAAGATTTGTTTACTGGGCACAACAAAATCATGTTTCATTTTCAGCTCCGATACATAACATACTCAAAGTTTTATCTGTAGTCTTTAAAGAATGGGCAAGCTCCTCTATCATTAAGGTTCAATTAGCAGCAATATCTAATTTTTACAGTGGATTTGAAGGTTCTTCTGTGGCCTCTTCTAAACTTTGCAAAAGCATTCTTGAGAGGCACTCTTCTTTTGAGACCACTATTTAAAGACCCTACACCACTGTGGGATCTGAACTTTGGACTGTAAGCATTATACACTCTCCCTTTAACCAGCAGCTAAATGTGACCTTAAGTTTCTTACATGGAAAACTTTCTTTCTAGTAGCCATTACATCAGAAGAATTTCAGAACTTCAAGCCTTTTCTTCAAAACCTCCCTACTTGATTTTATACGAGGATAGGGTTACATTACCTAGACCAACTTTATTACAAGTAGTGAATGTAGTAACAGAGATAAAACAACTGGAATTGGCATCTTTAGAAAATGGATGGAGCAAACTACATAGAAAAAAATGGGAATTGTGGGAACAATATATGCAGAGAAGGAACAAGGTTTAAGAGGCAGAATTTGAATGAACCATATAATGCTTAACTGACAATGACTGGATAGAGTGTAAGTGATGAATAATGTTTGCAACTACGGTTGTTTCAATGGTGTCTGTGATGTGTAATGTTTTCAACTATAATGGTGTCAATGTTTGTTTTTCATTTATATAAATTTAAGATTGCCTATGTCATACGTGATAATTTAATAAAGATGTTTATTGAAAAAAAAATAAGTTTACATTACGAACGAATGATCCTTCCTTCCCAGGGTGGTGTCAGAATCCAGTATCAGTCAGTCCATTAATTTGCCAGCATTCTTTCCTAATTTCACAAACGAAGATGGATATATGTTGTACTTATTGGATGTTCACAAACAATTATGTTTTTATCTACATAAGACAAAAGAAATCCGAAAGATAGGCTAGTTGTTTTCCTTTGCAGATTTGAAACTGGTTAACCAGCCGCAAAAGTAACTTTAGCCAGATGGCTGACTGATTGTATTTCTTTTACATATAAGAGGCTTACCTTAACTGAACCTGTAAGAGCTCATTAAACTAGATCCATTGCAACGTCTTCAATGTTTCTATCCAGGATTTCCATGGATGACATATGTGTGGCAGCAACTGGGGCAAGTCCTCATATCTTTATCTCTCTTTACAATTTAGATCTGGTCTCAAGGGGTAGAGTATCTTTTGGTTCAGCTGTGCTCAAGAATATCCTTCCTTAGAGTCCAGTAGAATTTTACGTAGCTGGGGACTGTGTCTCATTTTCCCGCCCACCAACCCCCATCCTTTGTTTCCACAAACTTCTGGAAGGGTGAGATGATATAAGGGCACCACTGTTCTTTTGACTGCGCTCCAGATAGTTTCCTCTGTAGGACGCATACTTCTTTAAGTATCTTTTTGTGTATACATGTTAATAGATACCACTTTTGGTAAAATCAGGAAATGAGATCTAAAGTATGTTAGGGGTTGGTGGATTATGAGTAAGGGAGAAGCTCGAAAGCTTTTTGGTTACCAGAAGCTTCAGTAATGGCTGAGTCAGATCCGAGGTTTGGATCTGAACTCATCAGTTGAGGAAGAACGGAAATGGACAGCACAAATGGAATGTTATGGTGAGTACATAACTTCTTTTTATCTGCTTTGCATAGTTCACCCATTCCCCCTGGAGGCACGGCCGGCCTTAGGCATAGACGAACTAGGCGACTGCCTAGGGTGCCATACAGCCGGCCTCGTAAAGGGCGGAATTTTAAGTATTTACTCAGGGGCGGCTCGTGGCATAGGGCTGCCGGACTGCAGCCCTGCCCCATCCAATCAAAAGAAAAAAAAAAAGAAAAAAAAAAAAAAAAAAAAAAAAAAAAAACATTTAAAAAAACAAGGATTAACTTGGCATGCATATAGTCCCTGCTTATCGGTCCCAGTCGCGCGTACTCAAGGCAGCACGCCTGGGCGGGAGCAGCCGGGCGTCTGGACACTTTAGTGCAGCCATCTGTGCACACAGAGATATGGGGCCAGCGTCCGGACTGCAAGGACGAGCAAGAGGGACAGGGAGCAGAACTTTCAGGAAGAGCATGCGGATCTCGGCCGGGGAGCATGTGGTGATCGCGGGTGATCAGTACTTGTGGAAGGATATGCATTGGTTAACTCTGGATGTATTCCATTTCAGGGTGCCTTTTAATTTAATATTTATTTTTTTTTGGTTTTTGTATTGGTTATTGGCTGAGTTGTATTGTGGTGAATTGTGCTGGTGCCTGCTTTACCATGGAGTTTGTGTATGGTTACTGAGTTTTGCATGGAAATTGTGTACTTTACTGGAATACTTATGGAATTATTGTGCTGGTGCTGAGTATGGTCTGGGATTTGTGTATGTGCTTTAATGGAGTTTGGATTAACTGCTTGTGCTTATTGTGTGTGTTGTGTATTATGTGTGTGTGTGTGTGTATGTGTGTGTGTGTGTATTGTGTGTGTGTGTGTGTGTGTGTGTGTGTGTGTGTGCGTGTGTGTGTGTGAAATTGTGTGTGTGTGTTAATTATGCCTCAGGCTTTAACCCTGTAATTTGAATGCACCAGGTGTATAAAAATTTCTTCCACCCACCTCCTGTTTTGTAAAAAAATTCACTTTTATATTTGTTCCACTGAAATATTTGTTCTAAAATTTATTTTTGGGTGAGGTAGTAACATTGTGGTTCTGTGTGGAGTCTGCATCTCCTCCATGTGTTTGTGTGCTCTACAATTGCCCTGCCATACTTTTTACGTGTCTGGGTATTAATCCCTGCCCTCCTGCTGAAAATTTGTTTTGTTTTCAGTCATGGTGAAATTGATTTTCGCATTCAGATTTCATGTGGTTCTTGATTTGTTTAATTTGCAGCAGATTTGATGGTGCAGTGGTAGTATTGTTGCCTCATTGCTATAGGTCTTTTGGTTTGATTCTTGGTTAGAAATTCTGGGGTGTCACTGTCTGCATCTCCTCATCTGCTTTGTGTGGATTTTGCTAGCAATTCACCTTTTGCCAAGATGAATATTTTAAATGTGTCTACAATTGTTTTGTTCGTATTCCTGTAGAATTGACAGAGCATTTGAATTTGGTGCTTCAGGTTTTTGAATGTTTAATTTCTAAATGATACTTCATGGTGCAGTGGTAGTATTGTTGCCTTTAGCTATATTTTTAAACTTTAGATTTGGTATATTTATTGACTGTCCCTATTTTTAGGCATCTCCTGCCTTAGTTATTGTGGTTGACTGTGGAAATTGCATTTTACAGGTGCGAATAATGGTGGACTTCCCTATTGTATAATAACTACACAAGTTGTTCTGTCATGGTAGAATTGCATTTTTATGATAATTCAAAGGACATGCAAGCTGCCAATATTAGTAGCACATTTTTTTTTTCTTACTGGAAAATGGTGTGCAAGATGTGGATTAAAAATTTGTCCAAATTTACTGTAGATATGCCCCTATATTGGCTTAGTGGGGTTTTGTGCTAGGTTTGAGGCAGCTTCCATGGCAGAACTGCATTAACTGGGCATATGTTTTAGAATGTTACATATTTACTTTATCTGGAACTGGTTTTAAACAAATTAACAAATTTGATAATTCAATGCTGTAGAATTGTGCATATTTTTAATTTTTGAATGACTATTAGGTGTGCATATGGGAGAATATGTTGCTGTTTTAGAATTGTGTATATTGCATAATAATGGTTTTGAATTGGTACAGTGGGCTTTTTAAACTTTTCATGTATTTTCCAACAGTTGATGTGGGTTTTGTGCATATATTTTGTTTATGGTAGTTCTGGAAAATGTTAGAAGTAAATTTAAAACACCCTTTAACAAAGAGGCTCCTTTGTGTACATTAAATAATGTTTTAGTACAATGATAAAAAAATGCACAAAGAGCATGTATATAATGTATGAGAATATATGATTTTTCAAACAATATGCAATTTGGAGTTATTATTAACTGGAATGCAAGCAGCAAAATTTGTACAAGTTCAATTTTGTTGATGCTGATGTGAGTTTTCAATAATATTTGAAGTTTTAATGACCCTCACACTCCCAACTGTCACTGCATTGCTTTGTTTAAATTTTTTCTTAATGTTCTGCTATGAAAATTAGTTTTAAAACTTTCAAATGTTTTAATTTTCGTGAAGTAAAGCGGTTCAAACATTAATGTTTTGAGAAAATGGTGAAATAGCCAAAAATTAGTTAATAAGAATGGCTAGAAAGACTGTCAGTTCAACCATTATCAATTCATTGAAGGGCAGCAAAACTCAGATATTTTGCAATGAACTTTACCTCCCAACTTCATTATTTTGTTAACAGGTTGAGAGGTACATGCAAATAATGGTTTGTATTGATTAAAATTTGTAGTTTTATTTGGTAAATGATTTGTAAGTTGCTAAATAAATTTTTCAGACTTCATAACCTAATACCTAATGCATGTTAAATTAGTTTATTTTGGATCTAACATTAATAATTATACAAGAGCAATTTTTGTACAATTTTATATATTATATATTTGTCGCCTTGTTCAGTAGATTTGCATTAACAGGTTGAGAGGTATGTGCATTGAAATTGCTTTATAGAATTAGAGAGATTTCCCTTCTTTTGACATGCTTTTTTGAAATACCCCATTGTATTTCCATTTTTAATCATTCCATTTTAATAGCAATTTTGGAAGAAAACATGGAGACTTTACAATAAAGAAATAATACATGTAATTTTCGTTATAGATTACTTTTGCAGAATGTATACTATTACTTAACCTTTTGTCAGCTGCTCAAGGTTTATGCTTATTACATTTAGTGTCTGTTCTTTGTGAGGTTAAAGCTGTATGCTTTGTCTATTTTTTGTTTTGCTTTCACATTTTTGTAATTTTTTCATAAAATTGTGTTGTCATCAAATTCACAGTCAACTAAAGACTGAAGGACAGCCATGACAGACATTTGAGTTTCAGATTTTGTATTAACTCTTAATGTAGTACTAGAAAAGCAAACTATTCTATTATTTTTCTAGTTGTATTAAGAACTTAATGGAGACTTCCAGTCTGTATACTCTTTTGGGTGCCTTTCTGTCACTTGATTGTATTTTGTTGTCCAGATTTCTGTTGTTGAGAGTTGGAGGTATGACAAATGTGTTAGAATATTGTGTCTTTAAGATGAATTTCAAATAAGCTTGTGCTTTTTTACCCATTCCCAAATGCAAGTGAGGTAAGATGTGTAAGAAACATTTTTAAGTTTTTGTATCTACCTTGGACATGAGGAGCCAGCATGTTGCTGGTATGCAGGGCTTTTTTGACCTGTATCCTTAATTTTGCAGAAGTGTCTAGTTTTTGTCATTCATTATTATGTTTGGGTATCATTAAAAGTTTTGACTGCTCTTACCATAGAAGCAAACTTCAAAATCAACATAAGATAGCTTGTCCTGTGTACATTTCCTTTAAGAAATAGCTTGTCGTCTTGTTTCTTGTTTGCTTTTCATTTTTTTCTTTATCATGTTTTTCTTTGTCTTGACTAGAATTCTTATAATTTTTGGGTATTAACCAGGGCAGCTCTTGAAATATTTTTAAGTCTTCTTACTTTTGTTTAAGACTTCCTGCATGACTACAGAGCTTTACCATTAAACCCCACAGAATTCAGTCTTAATAAAGATAGTAGTTGGTACCAGTAATCCAGCCGCCACTGTTTTACTTATTTATTTTAATTAATGTACTTTCATTATTTTGCGATCTGCTCGGCACCCTGTCTCTGAGTGAAGGGCGCCGAGAAGATCGCAAAATAACAAAACCATAAAGAGAAGGAAAAGTGCCCTCCCACTTTTATTTCAGGTTGGCCAGCCAAGAGGGCTTCAACAAGTAAAAAAAAAAATTTTCTGCCATCACGCGCGGAACTCAAGTTAGTTCAGTGAAGAAAGGTGACTAAAATAATGCATCAGAATAGTAGGTAGGTGCTTTAGAAATATTGATCACTTTCCAGGTGTGATGCAAAGTTAATTACGAGCTGCAGGTCAGAGAAATGGAAAAAACAGAATACATTTGGTGAAAAGTGTGTGTGTGTGATTCTACTCAGCAGAAAATAAATAGTATGAAGAGGGGGAATTTTATGGACCCACTGCAAAGCAAGTCAGTCAAAGCAGTTTACCCAAGAGCAGTTAACTGAAACTGCTCTTGGCAACAAGTGTTTTTTATCTATCTATGTATCTATAGACGTACATAACATATTCAGTAGCGCTTGAAATATGATGTTTCAACTTTCAGCAGTCTGAGCATTTAAAGCTAAATAAATGAAAACAGTAAAAATCTACTAAAAGGTACAGAAAGGAAGACAGGTTAACAATCTTTCTTAAAAATGACTATAAGACTGCTATAACTCGAGAAAACATGACATTTGTAGTCAAAAGTGGTTAAGGAAACCAAAAACAGTTTCAGGTCAGAATGCCTTTATTAAATTGTTCTTACAGCAAGTTCTTTTGTAAAGATATGTTTTTGAGCAGTCATACCACATAGATTAGTTGCAGTAAAATGTTTTAACTTGAAATGCATTCTAATGCCATGACAAACAGCAACATGGAAAGTGTTCTGTTTGCAAGACAGTTGTGTTGTCATTCATCTATTAAAACATTAGGACATTATCATTAAAACCCTACTTAAACAAAATAATTGCAGTGAAAAAAATATTTTATAAAACAACTGTAACAGGAATGAAGAATTTTTGCACATAAAATGCCACATCACCATTTTAACTTTGCTACAGAATTCTGCACACCTTTTTGAAACTAATTTATTTAGATAATTTTCCCTTTTTCATTGTTGTCTGCACCTTTTAACTACCCTTTATGACTCTTTCTTCCCCAAAACAAGCTTGTCAACAATTTATAAAATTCATCAGTATCATAGTCCTACATTTCCACTAAGATGTTACTCAAAGCACAGTTTGAATACCAGTATGCAAGATGACTGTACCTGATAAAGTCTTCATGACAGCCCACATTAAGATCACAGAAGTAAACGTATTAAGATAGTGTTACTGTAAATTAATTTGAATATTATGGAAACCGCATTTACAGATAATGCAATTAAAAGTCGTTACACTATCTCCCACCATATGTCTAGAGTATAGCTTGACTTTTTGGACTAATTTTCAACAAAACTTGGCAAATAGCTAACTTTTTCAGCACAGTAAAAATTATTTGAAAATTATTAAATCCTCACTATGGTTATTTTCTATGTTCAATAATGTACTACAAGCTACCTGTTATGCGGAAGTAATCCATATGTTTGTAGTCTATTATTTGTCTATAATGCATACCCTGTTAGTAATCAGTATTACTTATGTGGCATAAAAAAAACACTTCTGCACTATTGCCAGTCGCACATACTAATATTCTGTTTGCTCACATTTTACACCTGTAAAACTATTCAACCTTCTGTGCATTTGTACAAATGCATTACAATCATGCTGTTACAAATATATGTGTATATAAATAACAGCTGTTGTGCATATTGTTAATCAATGCAATCTTGTTTTAGAAATCTTCCCTTTTCCTTCTGTTTCTGTCCGTGACACTTAATGTGCCTTGGACTGCTGTCTTTCTTCTCATTCTTAATAGTTTAACAGAAGTAACTCACTAGAAAAACAATTTATGTTCACCTTCCATTTTTCCTTCTTGTAAATGTTGCAGCTATCACCCCAGCACCTATCCACAAGCTTACGCTTTGTACATGCACTACATATCAATTGAGTTTTGTTATTCAAATGCCCTGCTCCTCACCTTTATTTCTATGACTAACTTTAAGAGCAACACTCCATGCCTGCTGGCTTTATCCTTGCCAGAAGGATCATCAATATGTCTTCTACTTCTGAAAGTTTCTGCTTTCAGGAACAACCTAGGACTTCAGTCACTGCTTATCTCTGGGGCAGATCTGTTAAATCCATCCCTCTGTCCAGCAAGATCTATATTCACATCCAGTTCTGTTTCTATGCTAATCAGTTACAGGTCATACAAATAGATATCTTTTCTAGAAGCAATCCATTTCTCTACCTCTGACTCGTTATACTTCCCGAAGTCCACGTTTGATGTTTTATTTACATAGTTATGAGCCAGTTTAGAGGCACAATATGTGCGCAGTCAAGTTAAGAAATATGTGGTTAGTTACAACCGGTTTAAAAAAGAACACTTCAATACAATGTGTGCAAAACAGAAGGTAAAGTGCAAAAGAGTTATGCTGACTGTACCAACAATTTATATTTGTTAATAATTTTACCCCTATGCAGGTCCATATTATAGCAAAACAGCATATTTATAGTAAACAGACTAGATCATAACTAGTGTTGCATGTTACTGATAAATGTACATAAAATATTAAAGTTACGGATTATACTTTTTTTCATCACTGGTGTTGCATTTCTGCTTACTGCTGATTACTAAGTGTTATAACATTTCAAGCTGCTGTTCTACAGTGCTGCAGTACAGAGTGCAGGTTATTTTTCTGATGTACCTTTATTACCTCACCGCTGTACTGTTAATGCACGTGCAACTACTTAGATTATCTGCTATTATAGTTACTGCATCTGGATCTATTGGGTTAGACTACGTGTTGCTCATTGGTTTTACTAGTTCAGTAGAGACCAAATTAGCATTCTGGGTAAAGCTATTTCATTTAAATGTGCCACTTCTGATTTCATGACTGATCCTATGTATTTCTGCCAATTTTACATTTTTTTTGCACTTTTGACTACAACAGTCACAGCTCATTCTTTTATCCTTTTTTTTTTTTAGCCATATTATCACCTTTTCCCAGTCCAGTCGATTATCTCCCCGTCTTACCGCAAGAGTATGTTATGTAACTTATCCTTTCTGCTTACACCTCCTTCATCTACACTGGTCAAGATGTAATCTCAGTCAGCTTTTACCCCATCTACAGCCAGTAATAACTGCCCTGTGCTTGCTGAAAACTTTCTATTGCTAACTCACAATGATTCAGTATGTGATAGGTGTAAGTATCTGCTTAACTTGGAGGCTACCTTCTCATCTCAGAACACATTCAGTAAGCACAACACATAGCAATCAGCACTGAGCTCTTCTACTAAATCAACCTAAGCTGATGTTAAGAGGGAAATGCCTCAGCTGTTTACCAGAAGATTTAGAAAAAAATTATGAGAGACGGGGTAAATATGTGAGACAAAGTCAGAGATATTTTGTAAAATCGGGGAGAGTTGACGTGTACATGATTTCTTGAGCTTGCAGCTGAAAATGGAAAGTGTTAAGAACTGAAAATCTGCAAGTAGAATACAGAAATGTTTGCGAGAGAGACAGAGGAAAATTTGTATGTTGGTGGATTTTGTTGGGGAGGTGGGTGGGATACAGCCAGCATACCTCTCAACTGTTTCATTGCTTGTCAAAAGAATGTTTAAAACTACAAATTTAAAACCCATTCTAACAAGTGGTGCTGTATTATGCAAGAAATATAATTTAATACAGTCAGGAAGATGAATAAAAAAAAACGGCCCTAAAAATGTGTGCAAGTAGTCTGTTTTGAAAACAGCCCAAAGGTAAACTTGATCCTCCACTGGCCAGATGCATTTTCTATGAATGTGGGTTTTCATGCTATTTTAATGAATGTGAGTTTTGCCGTTTCAAGGGCAGAGAAGTTTACTGCTCATGCTAAGTCTGTATTCATTGCGAAACTGTATTGTTTGTTTAGCAAATGGCTGTCTGTGTTATTTTATTTCAATATCTATAAACATTGTAGAAGTAAATAAGGAAATAGTATGCACACTGATAGATTTGAACAATGTGTCTGGTAACTGGTGGGAAATAGCCAAGTAATGGAACACTGGAGTGGCTGGGGAGGGGGCTGCTGCTAGAGGGTAGAGGTTGCTGCAATATGGGGTTGCTCTGGGGGGGCATTTTATTACCCTGCCTAGGGCCCCATTTGACTATGATCCAGTTCTGGTATTTAAAGTAGGAAATAAGTACACAAAGGTAGTTGCAGTTTGACTACTTTACAAGGTATCTTTTTCTTCTTATGCCTGGAGGGGAATGGCATTGCATTGGGTTATGGGATTGGAGTTTTGATAGCCTGTGCAAGTTTTATGTGCTGAGGTGTCATAATACCTTTTGACTTTAATCCTGTTGTTACACAGGATAGACTTGTTCTTCCAGATCTGTTCCTATGATCATTTTATAACTTATAGTTTCCCTGAGTTCATGCAGTCTGAGTTTAAATGTTAAAGTACAAGAGTAAGGAAGTATAAGCCTACTCCCCTCCAATACAGTGCAAGGGAGTTTTCCCTACTGCAAAACATTGGTTATTATTATTATGTTTTTTTTTTTTTTTTCATTTTTGATTTCAGTTAAAGTAAGACTTTTTTGTGGAGTATATTTTCAGATACAATTTTATTTTTATTTTACTTTTGTTTACCAGGTTAGTACACTGATCACTCTTGACCATTTGCAGGTGCAGCCTGGCTAATGGTAAAACCCAAATATCTAATGCAGTTGCACTTTTGTAATATTAGAATTAAAATCATCATTTATTTATCCATAAAGCCAACCTTTTTTAATATTTGAAATGTCCAGAAAAAATTTTAATTTCTTAATGTCCATTCACATTTACCAAAGTGCAGCTGTTCTGTTCCATTTGCTTTTGAAAACAGAACCTTAGTCCAGTTTGTAATGAATATCCAGATTTGTTCTCTACAAGCTGTATTAATAAATGTCAGACTGTTTCATAGAAGGCTTTACTGTTTAGAATTTGACATGCTGACAAGTTGTATCACATTTGGTTTATATACAAGACGAGTAAGGGTAGATTATGCTGTGTTGGCATTGCATGAGTACTAAAAACTGTATGCATTTCTCCAGAAATGTAGCATGTTCTGTGATAGGAAATAAGCTACTACCAAGCAGTTGATGTGTGGACCAGGTCACAGTGTTCTAACAAAGTTCATTGATGAGGTGCATGTTACATCTATGAGGGAATGGCAGACTTGGGTGAAATGTGTATACATCTGTGAGGGAATGGCAGGCTTTGGTGAAATGTGTACTTCAGTGTGCATATGTAATTCTCTGAAAGTTTATCTAGAAAATGGCAATTCAGATATTGCTTTTTATAGGGTGGCATGCACAGTCATTTTACTTTGTCAGTTTGGAATGCTGCATTGACTTTTTTTTAAATTATGAGTAGACTATATATAATATGACTTATTTTAAGGGTACATAATGCAGTAAATGTTCAGAATGTGTCTTTAGTGAGTAGGTATTGCATCAGAAGCAAACATTATATACCCAGAATAATAAGGAAGGATGCTGCCAACAAAGCTCCCAGTGTTTGAACATTGCATTATCATCAGTGCATCACATTTAAGTAGCAAGGGTGGAGTAGCAATCTTTAGGTATATTTTGTACCCAAGTATCCAATCATATTTCCATTAATGTTTTTTTCTAAGGGCTTTCAGAGAGGAAGGTTGAGATATGGCCTGTTACGTGTAACTGCCAAAGGCAGGGTTTTGTGGAAATTTCACTGCCACATATTGGCACGGAGAATTTTACTCTTTCTACTAGGGGTGAATGTGTAACTCATTTCCATGTGGAGAACATAGTAAATATCTTTAGTACATCTGCTGTGAGTTGGACTTGCATCCAAAATAAAAAAAAAATGTAAATGTTTCCTCTTGCCTTTTGTATCGCTAGATTTATGACAGTTTTGAATCCTGCTCAGAGAACGTCTTTTTTGCAAGTTGCTTAACACTCTTAATGTTGGTCATTCCCCTTGGAGAAGTGCCCAGGAGACCACACCCACTGGCTGACAATGTTGGGTGAGGTCCAGGTTTGGACTGTATTGTACCTTCTAACTTAATGACTACCCTGATGCTTTTGGTGCCATTTTTATATCCGAGGATGTTAAATGTATAAAGTGCTAGTTGCTTCATAGACTGAATGTGCTTACAGACCTCCTTTTGGTGCAAGAGTCTTGTTGTTGGACCCTGGAGTGACAAACGATCCTCACCACCTTCTGGAAGGTCTTCCATCTTTTTGCTCAGATGAACCTATCTCAAGAGACTGACGATGGATTCCAGTGAAGCAGGCTGGTAAACAATGCAGGCTGCCACATGTTGCATGGAGTGTAGCTCCTCCTCCTTGGTGCGGGGCTTCACTTCAGATATTTGGAGTTAAGATCGGTCCTCCTGACCCTTATGACTTTCATGACGGAACTGCCTGTGGGGTTTTTCCTCATCCATTATTGACAAGTCAGTCCATTGAACAAAAAGTTGTGCCCTTTCTACAGGGAGGCAGTGCTAGTCTTGTAATGGGACGTAGTTCACATCCCTGAGGTAGTGACCAAGCAAGTGTACTCTGAGGAGAAATTTCCTTATTTCACTTTTTGCAGCTGCAGATTCAGAGGTTGTGCATTGTTGTGGCATTCCAGAGGTATGTATCCGTTTGCCACTTAGAACACTGTTGCCTATAATTGCTTTTGCATATGCCCAGATGATGTTTCTGGGGTTGGCCATTCCCTAAGCATTGTACAGGTCTGCCATTTGCTTCCACTGTTGATGCAAGCCAGAAGTCACCTTGCTCTCCTTGAAAAAAATACATTTATTGGCTGTCTAGGATTCACCAAGGAACTTGAACAGAGTATGCTTTTGAGGACATGCACTTCTCACATCCTGGCAGATGTGACCAGCTTCAAGACTGCAACCTAGGTCGCAGTCTAGGTTCTGTCCCAGTACATTACAGAGCAGACATCCTTCTCCTGTTTTATTGGGAAAGAGACCAAGCGAGAGAGGGCTTTTCTTACCCAGGATGTGCACCAGTAATTCAGATTGTTACCTGAAACGGGTGCACGAATTTAGGAAGACAAACCAAGATGCTAATTTCGTTTGTCATAGGGAGGAAGAAGCCTGTAATTACCAAGTAGATACTTTTTTCTGGTCTGTTGAGAGGTGCTATCTAGCTACTACAAGATGGTAGCCTAAACTTTGGATTGTATTCTTGGCTGAGGGTATAACCATCAGTGTTGCAAATAGGAGGCCAGACTGTGTTTAAAAAAAGAGAAGGATAAGAAGACAATATTGTTGCACCATGGCAGCAAAAATTAGAAGCATGAGGGAGGGGAAATTCAAGACTATTTTTCATAATTTGAATGCCATTATGGAAGACATGGGGTCACAGCAAGCTACTGTTAGTTTTGTAAAGTATGAAAAAGAGATGTTAAGCTGCTCAGAGATCAAGGTTGATTAATAATGCGAAAGTTAAGGTGGCAGAAAATTTCTCTTTATTGGTGTACCAACAAAGGGTAAAAATGGCTTTGTCTGTGTGACAGGTAAAGGAAGCAGGGGTAGTGGTTAATGTTGTCTGTCATGCTATATTAAAAATAAAATAGCAATACAGAACTCATTTCTGCTGAACTTTGGAGGAAGGAGACACTTTTTACCAAGAGGTCATGAAATCTAAAATGTACTGGTAGGAGTGGGCTGCAGAAGAAAGTGGGATCAGGAAGGAAGAAATGGCTGGAAGAAAAGTATGGAGGTTTTTGGAAGTACTGTACCAGAGTGTGATGCAAGCTGTATGTAGAGGGAAATGAGGGAAGTTGGTTCCTGAGAAGAGTAATGACGCCCACCCTACACTTTATTTGGAACCAGCATGATTATGTCCACTGTACAGGTAAGAGTGGAAGGGGTATAAGATCAGATGGTGGGTTAAGGGAGAAGTCCACTGTTGAATTTAACTGTCCCACGCAGGTACGGTGTGTTGCAAGGCCAAAAAACCAAACAATTCAAAACAAAAGGCCAGCACACAAAGTCAACTCTCCAGATCTGTTTTTTCTTCTTCCTTATTAATTGTATAGTTCAGATGGGTTCAACACATGTCAATACAGCCACATAAAAAATGTATGTAAAAAGCAACACCCTACAGGTGAAAGTGTCAGCATACCGGTTTCAGCATCAAGCCTTCATCAGTGCAATACCATCAGGTAGTCATATCCCATCTTAAATACGTCCCCCTTTGCTCTTATTGGTTCCTATAAATGTTCATTAAGACCAGGTGTAAATAAAGTGCCCAGCTTTATAATCCACTTTCCTTTCTTTTTGATCTAACATAGTATGCCATATTATGTTAGATCAAAAAGAAACTATGGAGAATCATGAGTTAGAAATGGCGACAGAGCTCAAGGAGTTTGCCCAGGAAATGGGTGGTGATATTAAAGAGTTTATATCTCCAGTCTGCTACAGAGATTGGAGGAAGAAAGGAATACTGTGTGTCAAAGGTGTTGGTCAGCCTTTAAGGTACAGCCTGCATAGTTGTTGGGTGGGGGACAATAAAAATTGTGAGTACAGGGTACTAAGACTTTTGTTCTTAAACTTTGAGACCAAAACTGATGTTTATGGAAACTGGCCTATGGAAGGGTAAGCTTGTGAACTGTGATTTTTTTTTTAATTATATCAGAGAGACTATACATTTGGGTATTAGTTGTGAATTACTTATTTTGACAACATTCCTAGGTTAATTTAAAACCATCAAAATGCAAAGCTAATTGGCACCACTATGTTGTCTCTTTGTAAACTATGAAAAAATGTATATGTTTTGATATTGTTGGAAAAGGTATGGGGAGACAGTACATAACTATAAATATGAAAAATATATTTTAGAACCTAGTGAATAATGTTAATGACACTTAACACAGTTGTGGGATAACTAACAAATAAATGGGATGTGTGTGTATATAGAGCTTTAGAAAGACTTTGTTACGAGAATTATACACCTCATATTAGGGCAGCATATTGGTGCAGTGGTTAGCGTTGTGACCTCACAGCAAGAGGTTCTTCGATTTGATTCTCCGCTAGGGTGCCTTCTGTGCGGAGTCTGAATGTCCTCCTTACGTTCGCATGGGTTTCCTCTAGGTGCTCTGGTTTCCTCCCACATTCCAAAAACATACATCTGGAGCCTTTCTCCCCTGGACGTCTTTGAAAAATGGGCTTTCTCCCAGTCAGACTTTCCTGGTAAATAAATGTTAAATAAAATATGTTTAGAGCGAAGTACTGACAGTGTTCAAAAAGGAAGCAAGCCACTGTTTAGGAGAACATTGGAGAGGCTGACACTATGCACCTCTCAACTGCCCAGATTTTTGCAGCATGTCCAGATTTGTGCTTCATATTTTTGGTCTGTTCCTTATAAAACTTTGTTTTTCTGGCAAACCATAGGCAAATCATTGAGGATTGAAGTCAGAAAATAATGGCACACATCATACCGTTTGGAAGGTTCATGCCAATGCAAAACCTGTTATGTTGTCAACTTTTTATGTCTGTTAAGAGCAATATTTAACAATTGTCTGTATTTTGGGGCCTTTGTCCCCCTATTATTTATGGCTTTGTCCACATTTCTTGTTCTAAGAGGTTGAGTGGTATGGTTGACAAGTTAAATGAACATGGGACTGATTTTAGCATAGACTTGATAGGGACTGCTAAATAGATGTAGCTATTTATATGTTCTTATGTATAGGAGTAAGGCTCCAGAGTTGAGGAGGCTCTAATAGGCTGAAAAATATTCATATGGATCTAATTTGTCACAAGTGTTTGATTGTAAATAAAGGGAAAATTGGAAATGAAAGGTAGGAAGTAAAATGTGTAAGTTGTCAGCTCTATGAACTGTACAAAGGTGAGCAAGTTTAAGTGGCCAGATATTGAGTAACTTGTAGGACAAATTTGAAAAGAGTGAGAAGGTGGAATGTTGGAGATTTTAGAATTGGGCTTACCTTGGAAAGTATTGAAAGGAGATAGAGGATGAAATTACAGGTATGATCAAGAGAGTAGGTGAGTGTAGAAGTGCTCTAGAGTTAGAGATGAACCCAGGGCGCTTGGAGTAGGCTGCTTTTTGTGACTTAGGGTTTTTATCAGTGCACAGACAGCTTTGATGTGCCTGGTGGCCACACTAAAAGAACCCATGGGCATAGCTCTGTAAGAGTGTTGGATAAGCCCAGGGGGAACTGATGGAGGTAGTGAACTGGAATGTGGGAAAGTGGGGTAAATGGTCTGATTAGGAAGGAGTGAATATTAGCTAGATTGAGAAGGAGATGCTAGATGCCATTTGTTTGCAGGATATGACATTGAGTGGGAGGTATACCTCTCAAACTCTTAGTGCAAGAATTCTGGATAAAAAAACATAATAGGGAAATGGAAGTCTAAAAGTAGGGAGATTTTAAATATTTATCATACAACTTAGAAAGCTGCTTGAATAACAGATTTTGCATTAGTATTCATTTTCTGAAGCTCAAATGTCTGTCTCGTTATTTTCTGATTTCAATCCTCTATGATTTGCCAGAAAACCACAAATTTTATGGGGAACAGACCAAAAATATGAGGCAAAAATCTGGACATTTCAAAATTTTGGACAGCTGAGAAATGTAGTGGGAGACATACAGGGGAAACTATAGAAAAGAGGTTTTCAGTGGGTAGAGATGGACTGTTTGGAGAAAGACCAGAAGAGATGAATAAGAATATTAGTAAGACACAATGGAATTGTTTTGTGAGATAGGAGCACAGAAAGAGGGTCATGGAAGTGGGTGGCATGTAGAAAAACATGTAAGGGTATAAAGCTGTTAGCGCTTTCATATTATGGTCCCAGTGCAGATGATGCAGTGGACTTGAATGGTATATTGCAGCAAATGAGTTTTTCAGGAAGGAAACGGACCCTGATAAACATCTCCAAGTCCGAGAACACACCACAAAGAAGCACCAACAGGAACAGCAGTGTATCTTTTTATTCCACATAATTTAGTGTCTTACTAGAAGAATTCATCAGAATAAAGACACAGTTTTCCACTTGATTTATACTAGTCATTTCACAAATAAAGCACAATCATTGGCCAAAAATTTTACATCATTTCCTGCCATTACAGAATCCAAAGTAGCATTTTTAAAATTAATACAAAATTCACAGCAAAATAATATTAATAAAAGCACTTTTTAAAAACATACAGACAAGATTTTCACAGTTCACACTTATTCCTAAAACCATTTTTCATTTGAAAGAAAATGTATATACATTTTCTATCACAACTTAGCAGTCCATATGTTAGAACAGGTTGAACCAAACCCGAGGGGTGGACAGTGGGAAACTTTATTGGCGTACTGTGAATTGTTATGGTAACTGCGGTTAAATGCAGGGAGTTCCCCAGGTCTTAATGGGCAACTTTTGCGTGGTCCTGTATTAAAAATGAGGGCTACTTTCATTTGCTTAAAGATACTCTTGTGGGTATAAGCAAAGCACTGATGAAAGTTTACCATCAGCAGTCAGGTTTTGTTTTTAATATCCTCTGACTTAATGTTAAGGAAGAACCTGTCCAGTTCTTATCTACAAAGATCACTTTAGAAAAGATCCAGTAGGGACATTTTTTTCCTGTCTGGATTTAATGAGGTTGGACATGGTGGTCCAGCTTCTCTTCTAGATTCTATTAAAAACTGTACCAGTGCTGGTGTTTCACACAGAATCTCCCATTTCTTTCTCTTTGACTATACGGTGATAGGGAAGACATTCTCTAGCCTGCAGTCTTATTTAATTCTTGGCCACTTCCTATTCTGTTACCTTTCAATTTCTAGGTATTTGCTCCCAGTACTTTGATTCCTTTGTCAGCCCCCCCCTTCCTATTCTCTGTACCCCTAATTACAGTCACCCCTATCGGCAACATCTCCTTGCTCGATCCCCGTGTTGTCTTAGTTCTTGGAATATTTTTTGCTACTTTGTGAATATAATATTCTGTATGGTTATTGCTATTCTCCTTAAGGATCTGCATCCACAATCCCAGTCTCTTCTTGTTTCTTGAGCTTTCCCTGTTTCATCATCATCCCTTTCCACTTTGAATTATAACTTTCTGCTTGTGTTATATATAGGAGCATTAACTGTGTAGCTCTGAAATACACCTTCAAATCAGGTAATCGCAAACCAATTTGTTCTGTTGTAATGATCAACTTATCCCACTTGACTCTTGCCCTATTTCCCTTCCAGATAAAATCTTTCAACTCTTTATTAATTGCTATCCACTTCTCCTCAGGTTGATAAAAATATGCCTGACGTATGTACAAAACTAAAGGAACTAAAAACATTTTCACTGCTTTTATTTTGCTATCCATATCCAGGAAACAGAGCTTCCAATTTCTGAGCTTATTACCTTTTTAGTCTCTTCTCCCCTATCTTTAGCTGCCAAAACAAAATCCTTTTTAATCCATACTCCTAAGTATTTAATTTGATAATTTCCCCATTAATATGGGTATTGTTGAACCAAATTGTATGTGGGGTACATAGTTTATAGGTATTGCCTTTATTTTATCTTCATTAATTTTGTATCTCAAAAAGACTTGAAATTATCTCAGAATGTTCCATAACACAAAAATGTCTTTTTTTTGGTTTCATTGGGTATAAAATGTCATCTGCAAATAAAGCCAGTTTTTCTTGACTACCATACTGACTATATAATTGAATTTCTGAGTCTCTTATTTTTTTTTTTTTTACCAGTAGTTCTGAATGTAATGCAAATTAGGGGAAAGAGGACACCCCTGCCTGGTTCCTCTTCTCAAACAGAACTTATTAGAGAGGACCCCCCCCCCCAGTGCTTTAATTTTCGCCTCCAGTCCCTCAAATATCCTCTGAACCAACTTTATGATTTTAAGAAAGAATGCAAATGATTCAATTGCCATACTCATAAAATCCCAATTTACTCTGTCAAATGCTTTCTGTGCATCAATACCCACCAACAGCAGTGGCATTCAGTGTTCTATTAATTTTGTCAAATGTTTGTCTTCTCTCCACAAAACCACAATGATCCATATCTATCAACTTTGGCATCACCTTTTCTATTATTTTAGCCATTATAGACATAAACACTTTATAATAATGGTTTAGGATCAAAGTGGACCAATATGAAGCTGGATCTGATGAATCTTTACGTAATACAGGTGTCACTACTTTCTTCCAGGATATTGGTACTTCTCTCCCTATTAAAATACTGTTAAACAAATACTTTGAGATCTTTATCACTTTCTTTTCTTCTAGCTTCCAAACTTCCACAGGAATACTATCTATTCCTGGGAGTTTTCCTGTAAATTGGTTATGCATCACCATTTAATTTCATATCCTCCTATCTTAATTGTTAGTAATTGAGCCTTCTCTACCTCTAACCTTGGCTTATTGTATTATTCCGTAAACATTTCTATTTGTATTTTTTCTTGATATCCACATTTTTCTGCTTTATACAGAGTTTCTTATCATTTCCGAAGTATTTCTAATTACCTCTACAGGATCTCTGCTTATTTTCCTTGTTGTAAGCTTGGCAACAACACTTTCTACTTTCTGTTGCTTGACCCATTGTACTATTTTTTTTTTTTTGTGCTCTCGAGTTATTGTCAAAAAAAGTCACTTAACAGCAGTCTTTCTAAACTCATGCATATTATTGAGGTATCCTCTTATTTTCTCTTTAGAACTCTGCAATTGCGCCTCTTGTTCTGTGAGATTCCCCCTGTTCTGCAGTATTTTAACCTTTTGTCAGTCCCTCTAAATAATTATTGTTCCTTCTTGCCATATCTCATTTTCTGTTATATTTTTTAAGGTCCACTTTAATTTTATCCAACTTGCTAGCTGTATTTTAAGAAGAAATTTCTGCCTTCTCTAATTTAAACTTCCAATTAATTTCCACTGTCTATTCTTCAACTCCTCTCTCTTTAACAGATAGGTGAGAAAGCACCAGTTTCTCCTTTTTTCACAACTCTGTATTTTTATTGTAGTTATTATTGGTGGCTGATTTGAAATACTTATTGGATGCATATCAAAACTTTCAGTTAAATACACATCTTTCTGTGAAATATAATTTCTATCTAGCCTATCCCAGTTTTTGTAACTTGGGGAATAATATGTAAACTCTCCAAAGTCCTACTGTTGAATTCACATCTTCCATACCAAATATTTTCATAAATTTCTCTAAAAATGTACACTCTTTTGTTAATATTTTCACTTCTAGGCCCCCAGATACATCTTCATTGTTGCAAATCACATTCTACCCCCCACCTATAAGTAAAATTCCTTGCTTGTTTGTTTGTGTCTTTCGGCTATTCCCGGTTAGGGGTTGCCACAGCGGAACTCCAGTCCGCTAATGATTGGCAGTCGATTTTTACATGCTGGCTTCCCGGGCCTAACGTACAACCTTCAATGAAGGAACGCCCATTCACGCATGTCGCCACACAGAAGACGCTCTGAGAATCGAACGGGCAACGTCTAACTGTGAGGCGACAACACTACCACAGCACCACCACTGCAGTCCAAGTAAAATTCCTTGCTGAGAACTGATTATTTCTCCCAGAATTTTCTTACGCTCCATTGCAGCAGTTTTAGGTGAAATATAAATACATGCCAGCTCCCTTGCCAGTAGCCCTTTATTATTACAGATCTACCGTTGTTATTTGTTTTCCTATTCTATCACTATTGGAGCTCCTTTTGCAATTAATATAAGTACTCCCCTTTTACTTTGTCCCAGATATTCTGCTGAATAACCATACTGAAATCCTTTCTTTATCAAATTCACATACTCAGTTTTTTCCAGATGTGTTGCCTATAACATAGCTATTTGCACCATGAATTTTTAATATAGTCCACTTCTCTTTTTTTGTATATGTCTGTGAGACTATTCACATTTAAAGATAATATGGAAAGTGCCATTATGATAAGAGGTTGTTGTTCCCACCTGTTATGTATTACACTTTTTTTAAAAGTCTAGTTTCAGCTTTTATGTCACATGCATACACTAATGTTTGGCAGGCTGATGTTTTATGCTGTTGATGTTCATCGTGCTTCACTGTTGCAGTCATTACAATTGGGGTTATCCTGCTGGCTGGCTACCCGCAGTCGGCCTGAATTCCAAAGTCTAGGTCCGGCGTCGGTTGCTATCGCCTCCTCCCTGACGTCAGTGCGCCAGGGGTATAAAAGATGCAGCCAATGCCATTTTCTTCAGTCTTTCTTGCCGCGCGATGCCCAAAGCCAAAGCAGTTCGCAAGTGCCGGTCGACCGACTCCTGAGATTTTCAAGTTCGAATTTCAGATCCGAAGTCTTCATTAAAAGCTAAGTACCCCATTGGGGAAACTTTTTTCTTGCTCCAGACCGATGTCAGAAAAAGTAAATAATTGTATTTCTTGTGGGAAGCAAATACCTCATAAGGATTTTCATTCTTACTGCATTCCTTACCTAGGCCCTGACCACGATGTTGCTAGTTGTCGGTTTTGTGCTAGATTTAACCAACGCACTATTAAGCGTCTGTATAATTTTGTATTTCATTACTTTGGCAGAATATTTAATTATATAATGCCGTTGGAACAGCCGTCTACCGGAGTTTACAAAAAACGCAAAGAAAAAAAAGATGACGGGCATCCGAGGTCAAAAACCCACAATGAGGCTTCTTCTAGCCCAATCGCCAGTTCTCAGTGAGGCGCTTTTGCAGCCCCTGACGACTGCTACTTTAGAGCCCCAAGCCGATACCGACTCCCACGTGGAGTCAACCAGGCCTACAGAAACTCCAGGTATTGGACCTTCGGAAACCATTCCCTCAGATGGGTCCGGAGCCACTGAGAAGGCATCGGCTTCTGAGGGCATTTTCAGGCCTGCACAATTATATGTTAAAACAACTTCAGCTTCAAAGGCAAAGACTAAAGCAGCTTTAAAGACAAAGAAACAAGTACAACAACCCCATGGACAGGCCTCGATGCCTAAAAAACAGATGCTCAAAATGGCCGAATACCTGATTACTTTGATCAGGGGTTCTCATCCCCCTCCTGACAAGAGGCCTAGGCAAGAGATAGAATATGAATCTTCAGATCAGGTTTCCATTTCATCTGATTCCTCTTCTGATCAGGAATACTCTCTTCCTCCTTATGAGGATTCGGATGCTGAAGAATCTATCCCCGTCAGCTTCTCCTCCTGAGGATTATTCTTTTGGGGAAACACTGCATACCATGAGGGAGCATTTCCACTGGGAGAGCCAAGATTATTCAGAATCTAAGAAAAGGCTCAGAGACTTTCTTTTACTGCCTCAGCAGAGGGCCCTTGCTATTCCACCTGTGCTAGACATTGTAGATGATGAATTTTCAGAGTCCAGTCTGACTCCTGACTCCTTGCCTCCAGCTCCGGTTAAGCCAGACAGATACTACAGGGTTCCAGACTCCCACAAATTTCTTTTTAAAAACCCTGCTGCTGACCCAGAAACTCTCTCAGGGTCCCAAGGGGTCAAGGCTTCCACTGCAAAAAAAAACCTACCCCCTGTGACAGAGATTCCAGGGCACTGGACAGATGGGGAAAAAAGATTTACACTTCTGCTACCCTTGGCTACAAGAGCTTTAAATTGTCAATTTCATATGCTTATGTCACTGCTTAAACAGAAAATGTTGACAAATTCTGAATGTGCAGAAAATAAAGAAATGCAGGATTTATTGCATGCAGCAGAACAAGTTGGAAAGCATACTTTATAATGTGGTTTTGATTCTTTAGAGGCCTCCTGCAGAGCCGCTGTTACGGGTTCTGTCATTAGGAGGCATACTTGGTTAAAGGAACAGAATCTGCCTGATCATGTTAAAGCAAAATTATTAGATGCTCCATTACAGCATGATACCTTGTTTGATGTTAAAGCAGAAGAGGTGTTGAAGAAAATAGAAGACAAAGCCAAATCTATGCAAACAGTCAAAGATTTCTTACAGGTACAGCCTCCAAGATTTAGCAGACACTGGCCTACAAAGAATTGGTCCTTTCCAGTGTCAGACAGGCTACAAAAAGGCAGATACAGACGCCCTAGAGGCAGATACCAGCCCCAAGGCTCATACAGGTCTAAACAATGGGGTGCTTCTACCTCCAAAAGCGAAGAAGACAAGTCACAGCCATACAGAAAGCAGTCCCAATGACTTCCCCCTGCCAGCGCCAAACACTTATCTTCTGGCAGCTCCTTTAGGGGGAAACCTAGCACTATTTTCTCAAAACTGGCACCTAATCACCCAGGACAAATGGTTCTTGAACATAGTGTCACAAGGTTACAGGTTCCACTTTCACACCCTGCCAAGGGCAAACGGTACGCCAGACCTGCCAAAAAAATCAATGGGCAGAGGCACAAAAGCAAGTTTCATCCCTCATGGACATGAGGGCCATTCGGCAAGTACCACAGCAAGAGCAGGGACAAGGACTTTACTCAGGACTTTTCTTGTTGCCCAGAAAGGACAAAGCCTGGAGGCCAATACTGGACCTATCTATTCTAAACACACATACCTGGATATTCCAAAATTCAAAATGTTGACTCTGCAGCAGCCTTTGCCCATGCTGGGCAAGAAGGCTTGGCTTGTAACTTTAGACCTAAAAGAGGCTTACCTGCATGTCCCAATCAGACAATCATGCAGAAGATACCTCGGATTCATAGCTGGCTCAATGCACTACCAATTCTCTGCACTGCCCTTTGGCTTATCTACTGAGCCCAGGGTCTTCACAAAATGCCTGGCACCAGTAATTGCATTTTGCAGACAAAGAGGAATACTAATATATCCTTACTTGGACGACTGCCTTATTCAAGCAGAGAACAAGGACATACTACTACAACATCTGGCATTTGTAAAAAGATTATTAACATGCCTAGGGTACATAGTAAATGAAAATAAATCAAAACTTGTACCCTCTCAAGAGATAATATTCCTGGGTGCAAGCTTAAATAAAATTGCCCAGATGGCTTATCTCACGCCAGACAAACAAAGGCAACTGACTACTTATTTCAAAATGTTGGCAACAAACACCCAGTTAACTGCAAGAAAAATTCTGCAGGCTTTGGGCTTCATGGCATCCTCCATTCTGCTAATTCCATATGCAAGACTGCATATGAGGAAACTACAATGGTATCTAAAAAGTGTTTGGACTCAGCATTGCCACAGCCTGGAAACAATAGTTACACTCATTCCCTGCCTGCAACAGGAGTTTCGATGGTGGGCAAAGGCCTGTCACCACAACAAGGGGCAGCCATTCACCATACCCCCAGCCAGGCAGAAATTGACAACAGATGCATCAGTTTATGCCTGGGGGGCCCACATGGCAGGAAGATGTATTCAGGGCTCATGGTCCTCAATCCAAATGCATCTACATATCAATCAAAAAGAGATGCTAGCTGTTCAAAATGCCCTGCAGCTTTCAAGGATCTACTTCATCCAGGACAACTTCTGATAAAGACGGACAATACTACAGTCATGTGGTACATAAACAAGCAGGGAGGCACACATTCCTACCCCCTTTGCAGACTAGCCATGACCTTGTGGGACACAGCATTGACTTACCAAGTACATCTGCAAGCACAATTCCTGCCAGGGAAGATAAATACTCTGGCAGACAAACTAAGCAGAAACCTCATGGATCCCCACGAGTGGAAATTGGATCCACAAGTCTTCAACATGATAAGAAGGAATTGGGGATGCCCAGACATAGATCTATTTGCCTCCCCTCACAACTGCCAACTACAGAGATTCTGCACAAGGACTTATCACAAGCAAGCATGGAAAGTGGATGCTCTATCTTTCAGCTGGAAAAACTTAACAGTATATGCCTTTCCCCCACTGCCTCTCCTCCCCAAGGTACTCCTAAAGGTCAGACAAGAGAAGCCAAAAATGATACTGATTGCCCCAGACTGGCCCCGCCAGCACTGGTACCCAATCCTAAGGAACTTGACTCAATGCCCAGCATGGACATTACCTCAAATTCCTCACTTACTGACCCAACAAAACAATCGGATTCTGCACAGCCAACTCAAGACCTTAAATCTGGCAGCATGGCGGATAATGTAGCTTTCCAAAACACACCTCTCTCTAAAGCGGTGATGGATGTTATCTTGGAGGCCAGGAGGCCCAGTACCAGAAAATCTTATGCAGAAAATGGAAGAGAGTCTGTGCTTGGAACCAGGCACAAGGAATTGACATGATTGTTCCAAATATCCCTCAGATTTTGCAATACTTAACTGAGATGCTGGAACAAGGCCTATCCTTTTCATCAATTAAGATTCATGCCTCTGCCATTTCAGCTCATTACAGTACAGAACAACCTGTTTTTTCTCATCCTTTATTAAGGTAGTACCTCAGAGAAGCCAAAAACTTACGGCCTCCAAGGAGATCACCAATACCTGCATGGGACCTCAATTATGTCTTGGAAAAACTCACTCTGCCTCCTTTTGAGCCAGCCGCTACAGCTGATATAAAATTTTTATCATGGAAAACAGCTCTGCCCCTAGCAATAACCTCTGCAAGACGAGTCTCAGAGCTACAGGCACTCATGACTGTGGAACCTTTTATCATTTTCCATCCAGATAGGGTTTCTCTAAGGACAAACCCCACATTTATGCCTAAGGTAGTGTCCAGTGTGGCCCTCAACCAAACTATTCGTTTGCCTACCTTTTATCCAAACCCACAGAATAAGGGTGAGAAACTTCTGCATTCTTTGGACATACACAGACAGCTGTGCTTCTACTTGGACAGAAGCAAAGCTTTCAGAAAAACTGAGCAATTACTGGTAGCATATGCTGCAGGATCACAAGGAAAGGCTATCTCAAAGCAGACTATTTCAAAGTGGATAGGTCACTGCATTCGTTTATGCTATTCTCAACATGGCAAATCAGTGCCTAAGGGAATTAAGCCACATTCAACCAGAGCAGCAGCCACTTCAGCAGCCTTCCTCAGAGGAGTGCCAACCAAAGACATTTTAGAGGCTGCAACCTGGAGTTCAGTGCACACTTTTACAAAGCACTAAAAGGGCTTAGCAAAATTCATTTAAAATGGGTGGCGAAAGCCAAACACACTCTGGCTAGGCTTATAAATGCCCTAGGGCAGATATCCTAGTATGAACGTATGAACTTACCTCTCTACTCCAAATCCAGGGCAGGCTTTGCCACTGCAGTACTGCAGGGCCTCGTAGCCGCTCCTAATTCTATTTAGTTCCAGCCTCCCAACCTTAGCTTTGGGATTCAACCCAATTGTAATGACTGCAACAGTGAAACATGATGAACATAGTACAGTTGTGTACCTACCATAAATGTAGATGTTTGAGTGTATTCACTGTTGCAGTCCAGGTTACCCACCCACCACCCCCTTATCTTTGCTGGACCTTATCTGTACTTCTCTATTGTATACAACATATGTGATGTATTTGCTTGTAGATGAAGGAAACTTGTTACTCGGTGCATGCATGCTTTATTGACATATTTTTAGCCTACCCTTTTGGGGGCACCTGACATCTGGGGCAAGAAAAACTGAAGAAAATGGCGTTGGATGCATCTTTTATACCCTTGGCACACTGACGTCAGGGAAGAGGCGACAGCAACCGATGCCGGACCTAAGACTTTGGAATTCAGGCCGACTGCGGGTAGCCTGCCAGCAGGATAACCCCAATTGTAATGACTGCAACAGTGAATACACTCGAACATCTACATTTATGGTCGGTACACAACTGTACTTTTCTTGACATATCCATTTGAGCCTGTGTCCCATCTTACAGAACATTTTGTATTAATGAAAACCCCTCAAACAAAACAACAACAAAAAACAGACACACCTCCAGAGCACCGCCAAAACCTATTAACTTAATGCTAATGCACAAAACTATATACATCTTCAACTAATCAACTTTAACCCGCATAATAGGATCAGTTGTCTCAGACTGACAGCCACACTTACAGGCTTGAATGTAATGAAGGATGTTCTTTGTGTTTCACTGTTGCAGTCATCACACTTGGATTATCTACCTGCAGGTAGCCCTCAGTCGGCCCGAATACCAGAGTCTTGGGATTTCTGCATCAGAGGCTGTCGCCTCTTCCATGACGTCAGGGGTATAAAACATGCAGCCGATGCCATTACATCAGCTTTTCTTGCCGCGCAGGTGCCCGAAGCAGAAGCAGTTCACAAGTGCCGATAGGCCGCTTCCTGAAATTTTCATTGTTCGAGTTTCAAACCTGAAGTCTTGTTGGGGATCCTTTTTTCTTGCTCTAACCGATGTCAGAAAACGTTAACAATTGTCTTGCCTTTGGAAAGCAAATACCTCACAGAGATTTTCATTCTTACTGCGTCACCTCTTTAGGCCCAGACAACGATGTTCCTTGCTGTCAGTTTTGTGTCTTGTTTAATGCCAGAACTATTCATCGTCGGGCTGTCTTTGTTGGTAAATTATTTCGCTGTCATTCAACGTATTCCGAAATAGCTTCGATAAGCCATCCGACTACCAATCTTCTGAAAAAACGTAAGGATAAAGACAAAGACAGACCGCATAGGTCCAAAACTGCCGACGACGCTTCTGTTAAGCTAGTCGCCAGTCTGCCGGTACTCAGGCGCCTTCGGAGCCCCTGATATCCGTGTCTACAGATTTGCAGGCCTCTGCTGAGACCCATTCGGAGTCTGGTATGCTGTGAGATGCTTTTTCTACTATGGAACCTGCAGATGTCTCTACCTTGGATGGGTCCGGAGCCGCTGGGCAGGCACCAGCTTCTGAGGGTGTTTTCCGACCTTCCGATGTTCGTATCAAACCAACAACTTCGTTTTTTTACCAAAACTACCGAATTTCTCAGGCTCAGATTTTGCACTATGCCTAGAAAACTGACAACCAAAGCGCATGCTCAAGCTCCCATGCCACAGAAACACATGCTTTGAATGGCTGAAGACCTTATAACCTTAATTAGGGGAAGCCAGCCTTCCCCCTCTAAAAGACAAAGAATTGATTTTCCTTCTGATTCAACAGACCATGAGTCCAGTGACTCTGATCCCTTTGATTACTAGGACTTACCCTTATCTACTTATGAGGATTCAGATGCAGAGGATTCCATTCCCTCTGCCTCCCCTTCAGAGGATTTTTCTTTTGGTGAAACCTTGCATACCTTAAGAGGGCATTTCCGCTGGGAATGCCAGGACTACCCTCAGTCCAAAAAGAGACTTGGAGAATTTTTAGACTTGCCTCAGCACACACCTCTAGCTATACCCCCTGTCCTGGATATTGTAGATGATGTCTTCATGGAATCCAGTCTTACTCCTGATACTTTACCACCAGCTCCTAGAAAGCCTGGCAGGTACTACAGAGTACCTGACTCTCACAAATTTCTCTCTAAGAATCCCACTGCGGATCCAGAGACCATTTCCCAGGGACCTAAAGGCATTAAGGCTACTATAGCCAAAAACCCTACTCTTTCGGACAGGGATTCTAGAGCTTTAGACAGATGGGGTAAGAAGGTATATACCACTGCAACTCTTGCCATCAGGGCTTTGAATTGTCAGTTTCACATGTTGAAGTACCAGCAGCATATTACGGGGCTAATTAAACAAAAAATGTTGTTGCTTCCAGATTGTACAGAAAATAAAGATTTACAAGAGTTAATGCATTCTGCAAACCAAGTTAGTAAACATGTATTGCAGTGTGGTTTTGATGCCTTAGAAGTATCTTGTGGGGCTGCTGTCATTGGGTCGGTACTGAGAAGGCATGCTTTGCTGAAGGAACAAATCTTGCCAGACCATGTCAAAGTAAAATTAATTGATGCTCCATTAAACCAGGAATGCTTCCTGGTCGTCCCAAAATTCAAAATGCTTACACTGCAACATCTTCTTCCTATGCTAGCCAAGGACGCCTGGCTAGTCACCCTAGACTTAAAAGAAGCATATCTGCACATCCCCATAAGGGAATCTTGCAGGAAATGTCTATGTTTCAGGGCAGGCTGTATGCACTATCAGTTCTCTAAACTTCCCTTTGGGTTATCTACCACGCCCAGGGTATTCACAAAGTGCCTGGCTCTGGCCATTGCATACTGCAGGCAGAGAAATATTCAAATTTACCCGTACTTGGACGATTGCCTGATTAAGGCGGACAGTCAGGAATTGCTACTTCAGCATCAGACATTTGTAAAGAGACTCCTAACTTCTCTGGGATACACCATCAACGAAAAGAAATCGCAACTGGCGCCCAGCCAAAAGATTGTTTTCCTGGGAGCAAGCTTGAGCACAACTTCCCAGATGGTATTCCTCGCTCTAGAAAAACAGACTTATTTGACAAACTACTTCAAACTAATGGCCACCAAAACCCAGCTATCTGCAAGAAAAATACTGCAAGCCCAAGTGTTCATGGCCTCTTGCATTCTGCTAATTCCATATGCAAGACTACATATGAGGAAACTTCAATGGTACTTAAAAAGTCTGTGGTGTCAACATTCTCAGGACATGGAAACAGTGATTCCTATCATTCCTTGCCTAAGGGCAGAGTTCCTTTGGTGGGCAGAGGCATGCAACCACAACAAGGGACTTTCTTTCACTCAACCCCTCGCCGCCCAAACCCTGACAACAGATGCATCAGACTATGCATGGGGGGCTCACATGGCAGGCAGATGCATTCAAGGCAAATGGAGCCCAAAACAAATGACCTTGCGTATCAATCAGAAAGAAATGTTAGCTGTACAGAATGGTTTGACAGCCATCAAATACCTTATCCTTCCAGGACAACAACTGATAAAGACAGACAACACCACAGTTATGTGGTACATAAACAAGCGGGGGGAACTCATTCCTACCCACTCTGCAGGTTAGCCATGGCCCTGTGGAACACAGCCTTGAGCAACCAAGTGCACCTGCAAGCTCAATTCCTGCCAGGCAAACAAAATTCACTGGTAGATGACTTAAGCAGAAATCTGCTAGACCCACACGAGTGGAAACTGGAACCCAACTCATTCAAACTTCTAATCCACAGGTGGGGGACACCAGAGGTGGACCTCTTTGCCTCCCCCCAAAACCATCAATTGAGCAAATTTTGCAGCAGAAATCCTCACAGCAAAGCGTGGAAAGTGGATGCCCTATCCTTTACATGGGAAAATCTCTCAATTTATGCCTTTCCCCTTCTGCCCTCCTCTCCTAAGTACTACTCAAGATCAAACAGGACAGACCAAGGACAATCCTTATTGCCCCAAGACTGTCCATGCCAGCACTGGTACCCACTCCTACGCAGTCTGACAGCAGTGCCACCCTGGCACCTATATCAGACCCCCTCCCTGCTGTCCCAGCAGGAGGGACAGATTTTACATCTACATCTGCAAACCCTGAACCTTGCAGCCTGGCTTATCCCCTGAATACACCACCAGCAGCCCTCAGCAAACAGGTGCTGGACATCATCCTTGAGGCCAGAAGGCCAAGTACTAGGAAATCCTATTCAGAAAAGTGGAAAAGATATTGTTCTTGGAGCCAGTCTCAAGGGAAGGACACAGCCATGCCCACCTTACCTCAAATCCTAGATTACCTAGCAGAGCTGCTCCACAGAGGCCTATCCTTTTCATCAATTAAGATTCATGCCTCTGCCATTTCAGCTCATTACAATACTAAGCCTCCTCTCTCTTCTCACCCTCTCATCAAACAGTTCCTGAGAGGAGATAACAATTTAAGGCCCCCGAGGAGAGCTACCACCTTTGCCTGGGATCTTAACTTTGTACTAGAGAAACTCACGCTTCCCCCTTTGAGCCTGCTACTGCAGCAGAGTTAAAATTCCTCTCTTGGAAAACAGCCTTACTGCTAGCCATCACTTCAGAAAGAAGAGTGTCTGAGTTACAGGCAGTAATGGCTGTGGAACGTTTCATTATTTTCCATGCTGACTGGGTTTCCCTCAGGACTAAACCTTCATTTATGCCCAAGGTGGTATCCATTGTGGCTTTAAATCAATCCATCCATTTACCAACCTTTTTCCCTAATCCTTAGAATAAAGGGGAAAGGATCCTGCACTCCTTGGACGTGCACAGACAGCTGAGGTTCTACCTTGACAGGACTAAACCTTTCAGAAAAATCTGTCCAGCTGCTAGTCAGCTTTGCTACAGGGGCAGAGGGCAAGGCCATTTCAAAGCAAAACATTTCCAAATGGATAGCACACTGCATCCATTTCTGCTACAAACACCATGGAAAACCTATCCCGCAGGGGATTAGAACTCATTCCACTAGGGCTACCTCAACCTCTACAGCTTTTCTCAGGGGAGTCCCTACCAGGGACATCCTGGAAGCTGCAACCTGGAGCTCTGTGCTCACCTTCACCAAGCATTACCACTTACCTATCTTTTCTAAATCCAGAGCTGGATTTGCCACAGCAGTCTTACAAGGCCTGCGAGCCAGCCCTAATACTTCTTGACTGCCACCACCCTTCCTCAGCTTTGGGAATCAACCCAAGTGTGATGGCTGCAACAGTGAAACATGAAAAACATAGTACAGTTGTGTACACTTACCATAAATGTAGATGTTCGAGTGTGTTCACTGTTGCAGTCCTGGTTACCCTCCCTCCAGCCCCCTGATTTCTTCTATACTTTCTACCTATTCTCTTTTTGGCCATATCTCATGGCACTGGTATTTACTTTTTACTGGAAGTGTTCCACACCATGTAATTGCTTCCTTTTTTGGGGGCTCCTGACATCTGTGGCAAGAAAAACTGATGTAATGGCATCAGCTGCATGTTTTATACCCCTGACGACCTGACGTCATGGAAGAGCCGACAGCATCCGATGCAGAAATCCCAAGACTCTGGTATTCGGGCCGACTGAGTGCTTACGTGCAGGCAGATAACCCAAGTGTGATGACTGTAACAGTGAAAACACTCCGAACATCTACATTTATGGTAAGTGTATACAACTGTACTTTATCCATGCTAGGACGTGTGATACAGCCTGTGCTTTTACCTCTGCTAGTACTATTTTTGTCTTGTCTTTCCCCAAATTAAGAATACAACTTGAATGCTTTCAGAAAACATTGTCTTCTAGCTATTGAAAGAAGTAAGTATTTTGTTTTTATTGCCCCCTTATCACACTGTCTCCACAAAAACATGAGAACCAGATACATAGTTGTGCTCCACTACATGTGTTGCACAGTAAACATTTATGCAGTAGAGGGGAAACACTAGTCAGTATTCATTATAGTCCATGTTTTTTTATTTATTTTCTTTCCCTTAATATGTGTTATTAAATCATGAAAAGGGCCTTAATCCAGTCATTCCCCATAACAATTTTACTTGTATCATGCTATATTGTTCAGGCTTCCTTCTGTACAAGAAGGAAAGAAGACAATTAGAGTCACCTTTGTACTTCAGTATCCCTACACAAAAATCAATGAAAAGTCTATATTTTATAGCATGCAGTATATGCCATGTATTATAAACATACTGTTAACATTTTGTTTTACTTACAGCTAACTCTTTCCTTTCTCTCTCTCTCCTAAATCTTCTTCCAAACATTAATGACATGAAGTAGGGCATATGCTTTGGAGTTCCCTACAAGCTTAGCAAAGTCAAAAAAGTCCAGTATTTCCAGGTTTTATTTTTCTGTCATACTTCACAAATGTAATTAATGAGTTGTAATCCCACATTTATTCGTCAATTTCTGAGTTGCTGGTTTTCTTTCTTTTGATCTCCATCTCCCAAATCCAGTTGCTGGTTCATTTCCAACATACTCCTGGTTCTTCTTGTCAACTCTTGTTCTTTTTTCCATCTCTCAAGCGTTTTCCTTTGGAACATTGGAAAATGTTTCATTGGCATAATCTCTCTCTGGGCTTTATTATCAGAAGAGTAAGATGCAGAACCCCCTTCTGTTTGATAACTCACTTTTTGTTGGACAACATTTTGTATTTCCTCCTCAGCATATTCTGCATCAAAGAATGATTTTAACCCTCCAGGAAAAAATAATCTGCAAATAGGTGGATACAGCAGCTTGAATCCCACACCTGCTTCTCAATATTCCCTGATTACTGGAATAAATGTACTTCTCTTGTGCCTGGTGTACAGTGAGCAATCATTTTCCACAAACATTCTATTGTATCCCATGTTTAGTACTTTGGTATTCTGCCACAATTTTATCAGAATCGACTCTGCTGGTAGGATTGCATTTTTACTATTAAAGGTCTGGGTTATTTTCTCATGGCCAGGTTGAGAGCATACACATGATGTGCCCTTTCAGTTAACTTTTGCTGTAAAATACCATGTCTAATTGCTTGTTTGTGTTTCCGTAGGATTAATACAGCCTGTTCCTTTCAGTTTCTCTAGTACAGCAGAAAATCTCAGGTTTTCCTTGCATGCTCTGTCCTCTAATTCTGTCATTTTTTGAAACATCTTTTCTTGAGCAGTCTCATACTCAGCCAGCCTTTTCTTCATGCCGACCTTTGATTTCTGCAGTTTTATTAGTTCATCTGAATATCTATTTAAAGCTTCTTTCATTGTTTCCAGCTTGTGTTATTTGAGTTGATATATTCTTTCAGTGTTTTGTTTATTTTAATGGCTCTGAGCACATTTGACTATTTCCTCCAGATTACTGGAAGTCATGTCTTGCACTAAAGCTGGAGCCTGAACTGCTTTTTGTTGAACAGCTGCAGGATTCTCTCCAGTCACTGTTTCTCCTCACCTTCTGTGATTGATTTTCTTTCAGGTTTTCCGAATTTCTTTTTTGCTGGCATCCAGGTAGTGCAATTACTATCCAGTTAGTGAAATTTACCCAAAAAGACAAATTAGAAGTCCCCAGTGTAGGGTCTAATTTGAATAGTTTTGAGAGGATTTCCCCACAAAAGTACAAAGGAAACAGCGGTAATCCAGAAGGCTCAAATCAAGTCTGGTATCCCACCTGTAACCCTGCAGGTATGAGGACTAACAAACATAGTACAATGGATTTGTTTAGATACAGTCACTAGCTAGCAGATCTGGGGGACTCTCGCTTTGATTCCCTCCCTGTATGAGGAGTAAAGATGCCTTGTTGAAGTTTCAAGTAGTTTATTCAGTTAAGTGGGTAGATGAATGAGTGTTCTTATTCTAACAAGAGAGAGAGAGAGAGCCTTTTAGATCTGCTAGCTGAAGAGATTTTATCTTGACAAATTCTTTGTACTCTGGTCCCAAAAGTACGTAGGGGTATGAGTGAATCTTTCAACTGGAGAAGTGTTAATAGTATCACCGTACAGAGAAGTAGTATTTTTGACTTACAAACAGAATATGGTGATGGTGAGAGTAAGACAAACTCGACTGGTCAACCACTCTTTCAAGGGTGCTGTAATTTCATTGTGGAAGTGTTCTGAAATACAAATAGTATTATGTTTATGCTAATAATATTTATAATGCACTATTCATTTGTTTGCTGAGTATTGCAGGATGCTCAGTAAGATTTAAATGTTTGAGTGGTATCACAATTGCAGTCTCTGGTTCTACGATTTGTTAGATTGTTGTTGTGCATTTGCTTTGTAAAATGACTTGTGAGTTAGTAAGAATGAGACTATTGTTTAAGTTTTTTGTGAATTCATACAATACTACTGTAGTCAGTGTTAATGTAATGGGTTTCTAGGCTGGGGGCAAATGGAAAAGTGAGATTACTGCCCGGTATTGAGTTAACACATAACTGGACGGGCAAGGCATGCCTGTATGCTGGGTACCATCGGTTTTAAGTTGAACGGTATGGCAGTATAATTTAAAGCATAAAATATTCATCTGAGACCTATTCTACAAATTTTGTTATCTGCAGATCTCCATAGTACCTCTTTTTTCTTAGACCGACTCCTTTGGTGATGCAGTCACAATTTTAAAACATTTAAGAGGCTGTGGTCTTGCAGCATTAATGGCAACATGGTTAATTAATTGATTTGTTGCTACTTGCACTCAGCACCTTTTAGGGATTGATTGGATTGGCACTTAATTTACAGTGCTGATCACATTCCCTAACAGCTTATGTCCAGAGCAGATACCCCTTCACCCCACACTTGCTACAGTTTTGCTTTAGAATTAGAGGTGAAAGTTATTTTGTGTATTAATATTGAAGAAATGAAAATAAGGGTGCCAGTCCAATAAAAAAAAATGTTCATGATGGATGTGGTGTAATATCCACTGGAATGAGTAGATGAAAATATTAGTATGCAAAAGTAAATAATGTTATACTCATCTTTTGAATACCACAAACAAAATGATGAGAATTGATAACTTGAATGTTGTTATGATCATATTTTGGATGAATGATAGAGTTAGATGCAGGGATTCCTTATGATCTCCAGTGTGGGCCATATGGCCTGCAGTAAAAAGGCCCTGTTGCCGACAATGTGGTATTATGTGAGTCACAGAGACATTAGCCCCAATGAGGAAAGACCTCACTATTGAGTAATTTGCATGTCCATGAATCACAGTTAATTACCACAAAGTGCAGATGATCACTTCCTGTGTTAGTTAACTGTGGCGTGCATCATATAAGCACAGGCACCCCTCCCTCTTCATTCACTCTCCCATGCTCACAAATACACACAGCCTCATACCTATCCATGATGTCTCCTTTCCCCCCTGCCAAGGTAATACACAAATTATTACAGTCAGTCTTTAATGCCAGACATTCAAGTTTCACACTTCATATAGTTCAATAAATGCATGCTAGGGCAAAAGTAGATCACGCCTAACGTTTCCTATTCCTGTCTGTCATGTGACCCAGCAATCTGCAGGCATCGCATAATATCCAATATCCTCAGTATAAAGTTAAAAAAATAATCATTTAGTGCAGCAGGCTAATGCAGGGCTGTCTTGTGTCAAGATTGCATTGTTCAAATCCCTTTCCCCTATGTATTCTTTTAATATGTATTTATTTTAAATAGCAATCTCTGGTGTCTAGTGTGGCACAGAGAACTAAAATTCCCTATGAGAGCTAGGAGGATACACAGTTCAAGATAATCTTAGTGTCTTTTTAAGGCATGCAACTTTTCCTTGGTGTCTAGTGGTTCCATGTACCATTTATTTAACTATGAAAAATGAATGTATACCTCTCACTACTAAAGGTGTAGCAAGTAAGAGAGAACAAGGAGAAATAATCAAACAATGCCTTCACGGCTAGGAAATATGCAAGTAGTGGCAGCACATTAAAACACCAGAGTTTTAATTCTTCTTAAAATAAAACGACTCCAAAACAAATGAAACAAAATGTAAAAAGTTCCAATGCTGAATAACACAATAAGCGCTTTCGGTAAACCTTCTTCAGACCGTCATCATCATTTATTTAAGTATGTGCCTTTCAAGCATTTCATATTAAGTATCCCTGGTATGTAGTGTTCGCACCACTCCCATCCCCTGGTCCCCATACTGTTAAAGTGCCATTAAGGCATGAACATTTAGAGCTATCCTAGTTGTCATTTTCCCCACACTTGGATCCCTGTACTATTAAAGAGCCATTAAGAGTTATCCCTGGTGTGTAGTCGTGTCCTTTCTTACCACTGTTGTAGTATTCTTTACTCTTGTGATATATTGCAGGGGATAGCTTAATATTTGGTCAGCATACCAAAGCCTTTACACATTCCAGGCGACATACTTCAGACGTATATCCTACGTGCCACGTTGTAAGGTACATATGTGACGTACTGACACTTAATCCTTAAAACTTCTTTACTGCCAGTCCAGTCACTACATCTGAATTCAGTCTGTATGCTGTTCACCAAGTTGGCTGATATACCAGACCTTCTAAATATCAGTGCCCTGTTTGGGTTCCTTCATTTCTTTTTTTTCCCCTTGTAGCTTGTTTTCATGTCATCCAGAAAAGGAAAATGAGAGTGTGGAAAGCAGATTCCCCATTAAGGTAGACACGGGAAGTGTCTTTTATTTTTTGTTTGGGTGCTACACACTACTCTATTCAATTGTGATATTTGTCAGACGTTTTCCCCTAGAGAGACTCCTTAGTTGTCTTGTCATCCCTTTCCATTTATTTGGAAAACCAGTGTCTTGCATTTCTTGACTCTGAAAACCATGGCCAACCTGAAATTCAGATGCCACTTACGACAAAAAGCTAAGACAACATGTCAAAGTGTCCATCCTCCACTAATCACCTCTCTAAGGTTGGATGAGGAATCCAAGGACTGTCCAGTGCCAATATCAGTTCCCTGTGCCGCGACCTAGTTGAAGGCCAACACAGAGCTGCCTACTCGCATGTCTGCTGAGGCTTTGCATGCATGCTATTCAGATATACAGGGAGAACAACAACTGATTATATCTGTAGGGCCTGGGGATTCCCCAAATTTTAGTTTGGGAAGAGGTGCCTGATATCCTTATTGAATATAAGCAGAGGTATGAACCACCTAGATTTGTCAAGGCAGATGTTCCTTGAAAAAAGAAGGAGAAAACCAAACGTGGCTACTGTGACTAAGGATCCTGACAGAGTGACAGGACTTTATTTGAGATCTATTTAATGCCCTAATAGCTCTGAAACCCCCATAAGGATAGTCTGTCCCTGCTGTTGCCGCACCCTGGTCATCCACCCTGTCTAAGAGACCTAGGGATCCTGATTCTTCTGATGAAGAGTTGGACATAGTCCTTGCAGACTTGGTCTACTTTGACCCTAGGGTCTGTTGATGAATATTCTTTGCCCCATGACTCTCCTTTTGAGGAACTGTATTTTGGGGACCAGTGGTCTATATGATGGAACACTTGTGGGACCGTTCCCAGAATTCACATGTTCAAAAAGAGATGATATGGACTTTTGCAGATGGCCTCACCCTGAGCTTCTGCGGTCCATCCTGTCTTAGCTGCCCTTGTAGACACATTTACAGCAGCTTCTCAGGCTCCTGACTCTCATTCTCCAGCAACTAAGAAGCCACACAAATTTTATAAAGCACCTGAGGATCATTAAAACTTCTATAAAAGTCCTTCATCTGATGCTGTTGTTGTTTTTATAGCTACAGATAAGCCATTCAAACTCCTCTCCTCTTCCAAGCTTTTCCCTTCTGACAAGGACAGCAGTGCTATGTTGAGGTATGGTTAAAAAAAAAAAGTGTATACTTCTGATGTTTTCACTTTAAGGGCCATTAATTATCAGGCCCACATGACTAAGTATGTCTTGGCTGTCATCTCTCAGCGGGGGGACAGGGAATTGAGTGATGTGCCTGATTCGAACAGTAAGACTTCTGTTTTTTTCTCTTCGGAGTTCTGCCACTCAAGTAGCTCACCATTCCTTTAAATGCAGCTGTAATGCAACTGTTGCCTCTTCTAGGGTAGGTGCATCCTTCAGCTAGATTCCTCTGTCCCTCAGGATCACCCCTTCCATTCTTGATTGGCAACAACATGGTTATTTTATGGCCTCTTGCTTGTCAGCTTCCTCATTTTCCTTTGGTTCTACAGGATCTGGTAGAACAAGTTCTGTGGGATCTGGTAGAATAGGGAGCCACCTTGTCTCAGCAGGGGACAGGTTTTTATTCTAGAATGTTTCTGTTTCCCAGGAAGGAATGAATGATCTTGGAGGCCCATCCTAGACCTATCCTTTCTCAAAGTTCCTTCTTTCAGGATGTTGTTACTTTTAAACACTTTTCCTGCCTTTTCTTCTCCAAGCTTTTCTAATCTGTCTGGATTTGAAGGGTACTTACCTCCCTAGTCTTATTCATCTTGTTTTCAGGAAATTTTTACATTTCTCTGTTTCTTCTTACTATCAGTTCTCTGCCTTGCCTTTTTGTCTTTCTACAGCTCCAGGGGTATTTACCAAATGCCTGGCTCCCGTGCTACCCTTCTGCAAACTTCAGGGAATACAAATATCCCCTTATTTGGATGACCTTCTAATTTACGCTCCCTCTCAGCAGCTCCTGCTTCAAAATCTAAACTTCACTATGCTTCTCCTCTGCAGTGGGATTCACCCTCGGTCTCAAAACGTCTGTGTGGACTCCCTTACAGGACCAAGTGTTTTGAGGTTGCAAGATTCAGACCATCCCAATATAGGCTTGTCTCCCAATTTCCTCCCTATATCCAGTCTCCTTTTCTGGTTCTTCCTGCAAGGGAATTTCTTCAAGCTCTGGGGTACATGGCATCCACCATTCCCATAGTTACTTTTGCCAAACTACACATGAGGAAATTTCAGTGGTATCCCAAGACTGTTTGGCTTTTGCACTGCCACCCTCTGGAGTATTTGGTCCCTCTCTTACCTTGTCTTCAGCTTGAACTCTGCTGATGGATTCAGATTTTCCTAAATCCAGGTCTGCCTTTTCAGGTTCTTGTCCCTACTCAAGAGCTGTACAAGATGCTTCTGATTATGGTTTGAGAGCTTCCCCCAACAATCTGAACGTCCAGGGTTTTTGATCCAGTCAACAGATGTCAGACCATATCAACATCAAAAAGATGAGGGCTGTAATTCTAACTATTCAGGTCTTTCACTCCGTTTGGATTCCAGATCCTCTAAAGATTTTTACGGACAATGCCACAGTTATGTAGTACGTCAACAATCAAGGGAAGGATCAAAATATTACTCTCTTTACAGGCTGGCTTTTCAGGCTTGGGTTAATCACCTGGTTCTTCAGGCAGTTTGCATCCCTTCAGAAAACAGTCTAGTGGCAGAATCTTTGAGCAGGTCCAGCATGAATCCTCATGGATGCATGCTTCGCGGGGACGTATTTATGGACGTTGTACATTTGTGGGATAATCTTCAGGTGGATCTCTTTGCCTACCCCCCCGAACAGACAAATTCCCCAGTTCTGTTCCAGACTGCCAGGTCCTTTGGCTTGGAGAATGGACATCATGTCTTTTTCATGGAAGGGGATGTTTCCGTATACGGATTCTCCTTTTCCTCTGCTTCCCAAGGTCTTACACAAAATCATGTGTGACACACCCAAAATCTTGCTGGTGACTCCCTTTTGGATCAAACAGCACTGGTTTCCCCTTCTCTCTCTCACCTGACTAGTGCAGTGATCACAAGTTACCTCACAGGATGGATCTTCTCACACAAGACAGTGGATCTTTCATTCACCTTCACTTGTGCACACTTCTTCTGACACTTTGGGTGATAGGGTTTTGATATCTTTCAGGCACCAATTTTCTGAGGATGTGCTTCAGGTTTTGCAGGAGGCCAGAAAACCCACTACTAGAAAATCATATATGGCTAAATGAAAGAGATTTTCAGGTTGGTGTCTCAGGCATGGCATGGACCCTTTTTATGTGGGGGTCCTTTTTTATCTGTGTGAATTGCTCAGTGTTGGTATGGCATATTACTCTGTTAAAGTTTGTCAACCATTTCTACCTGTTTGCCTCCGAGTCCAACTTTGGCTTCTAGTTTTGAAGTCAAACAATTCCTAAAAGGCAGCCTTCAAATCAGGCCTCTAAGAAAGCTTATTGCTTCTTCTTGGGACATTAATTTTGTTAATGAAAAATTGCCTCAGTCCGCTTTTGAGCCTGTCTTCTCTTCTCTGCAGCATTGTGCTTGAAAGATTGCATTGTTGGTGGCTCTTAGTTCCGCCAAGAGTGTTTCTGAACTTCAAGCTCCCAGGGCGGTTCCTCCTTTTTTGTTTTTTGCAGAAGGACAGGGTGTCTGTCTGTAGCAATCCTTCTTTTATGCCCAGTTTGTCCTTGAGTCAATCCATTCATTCTCCCTTCTTTTTTCCTTCTCCTCAGACTTTCAAGCAAGAGGGTACTACACACCTTGAATTTACATAGACAGCTCAGATGTTACTTGGATAAGACAAAATGTATAAGAAAATCTGTGCAACTTTTTGTCTCATTTTATGCCAGGAAATTGGGTTTGGCAGTGTCTGAGCAAACTGTCTCCTCCTGGATACCAAGGCCATTTATTTTTATCATTGTCAAGGTAAGCAGCCTTTCTCTTCTCACCATGCTCATTCTACCAGGCAGTAGCCACTTTTGATGCTTTTTTCAAGGATCTGGGTGCTAGATCCGTTTTGGAAGCTGCTACTTGGTCTTCTGTTCACACGTTTACCAAACATTTTAAGTTTAATGTCATTTCCAGGGCCAGGACAGGATTTTCCGGTTAACATTCATGGGTTTGTGGAGGTTTTTTCTCTGCCTTCCTTCTCCCGTACTTTCCAGTAGCTTTTGTACTCTCTCAAGAATAAATATTGCAACAGTGATAAGGCAGGACATAGTACAGTTGTGTAAGTTCTGACCATAGCAGTTGATTTCCTACTTCTCACTGTTGCAATATTCTGTCCCCCACTCCTGCTCTGTATTGTTTTCTGTTGACATACTTCTGGCCAAGGGGTCCCTATTCCATCCTTATCTCCTGATTCCCTTCCTTGATATGCCTATTATTGTTTCTCTGGAGTTCCGTCGTTTCCGTTCTGAAGATTAGGCATCGTACATCACATATGTATCTTATGACTTATACATAGCACATACATCTGGCATACAATGACTGGAAGGTGTAAAGGTTTTGTTATGCTGGCTGGACATTGGGCTATCCCTGGCAAGATATCCTAAGAGTAAAAATACTACAACAGTGAGAGATAGGACATTTTACTGTTATGATAAGATCTTACACAACTGTACTTTCTGATCCCTGTATTGTTAAGAGTGCCATTAAGGCACAAGCATTATCCCTGGTAAATAGTGGTTCCTCCAACCCAGTGTTGCAGCCTCTGCTCATTAGTTTAGGGGTGTAAGCGTGACAGCAACTGCAACACACATGCACCTAAATTAACTCCTTACTAAATCGCTACTGCTACCTCACATGCACACAGACACACATGCATTCCCTTGCTTATATGCACTCACACACTTGATAGCCCAGCTGTACCACTAAACTCCCCAGCACTTACCTCTGCTGCAATGGGATGAGCGTAACCCTTTTTGGAAGGAGCAGCTGTGTTACTCCATATAGCCAAGAGATTTTATGAATTGCTTGGCATGTAAATGCCTTCTCGGAGGCAGTTCTGAGGGAGGAAGCACATGGAAAATTAGCATATGGATCTCCCCCCACAAAATGCCTTATTAGCATGTAACATGGTCTTGGAAACAGACTGCTGCATGTCTTTATGCAAAAAACAGTAAGTTGGAACGGTCTCTGATTCAAAAAGGTTACCTCAAAGCTGGAACAGCACTAATCACTATTTGATAAAAGGTGGCTATATTATAATGTTTACATACAATAAGGGAATGGTAAATCAATGTTAATTTCATTTTATTTATTTATGTTGTCAAAGTAAGTGCATTGGCTCTCCCTGCTTTAATCAGTGGATCCATCAGATGTTCTTTGTGTTTCACTGTTGCAGTCCTCACTTATGGGTTATCCGGCTCCCGGTAGCCCTCAGTCAGCCCGAATACCAGAGTCCTTGGTATATGACGTCGGTTGCCACCGGTAGTAAAACTGATGTCAGAACGTCAGGTATAAAGGGAGGCAGCCGACACCATTTCCTCAGTCTTTCTTGCCGCGTAGCCCGAAGCAGATGCAATTCGCACTAGTACCGGCCAGCCGTTTACCTTCATTTTGCTTTCCGACTACCAAGTTGAAGACACCTTCAGATAAGTACCCCATTGGGAATCCTCTTTTCTTGCTTTAACGAATGTCAGATAAAGTTAATAACTGTCTTGCCTGTGGAAAACAGATTCCGCACCGTGATTTCCACTCCTATTGTATAACTTGTTTGGGCCTTGAGCACGACATCCCTAACTGTGATCTCTGTGCTTCCTTTAACCCGCGTACCATACGCCGTAGAGCTAAGATTTTGTATAAGCATTTCGGAGTCTGGCCTAAGTTCGTCGGTATGGCGTCTTCTAGTCTTCCAACTTCGGGTATACCTAGGAAACACAAAGACAAGGACCGCAACAGGCCTAGGGTTAAATCCGTTGACGACACACCAGTGAAATTGGTCGTTAGCACAACGGTATTCAGTGAGGCGCTTTGGCAGCCCCTGCAGTCTGCAGATTTTCAGCCGCAAGCCTCTGCCAAGACCTTTACAGAGCATGTAGGCTGCTATTTTGTCTTCAGACCCTCCACTTGTCACCGCCTCAGATGGGTCCAGAGCCGCTTTGCAGGCACTGGCTTCTGACACCTCTTCTTTTCGACATGAGACCAGAACCAGACCGACTACCTTAGTTCAGACTTCTGCAGTTGCTAGGCTTCCCGAGTCCCTCTGGATTGCTAGTAAACCTTCCAGCCGCAAACCTACTCACAAGCAGGCATCAGCCTTTCCTCCTGTGCCTCAGTCCCAGTTGGTATGGCTGGTGATCTTCTTTCCCTGATTAGGGGCTCTCACCCTCCCCCCCTTCAAAGAGGACTAGGGAATTATCTCCTGATGTTTTGTCTGTTTCAGATTCTGAGATTTCCAGTATGTCTGCTGGTGAAGAAGGAAATTCTCAGCTTTTTTTCTGGCTTTGAGGATTCTGATGCTGAGGACTCTTATCCCTTCTGCCTCCCCTCCAGAAGATTTTTCCTTTGGGGATACTTTGAATATTCTTAAGGAGCACTTTAAATTGGAATGTCAGGATTTTCCTCAGTCTAAGAAAAGGATCAGGGATTTTTTGGACTTGCCACAGCATAAGCCTCTGGCTATACCTCCAGTTTTGCAGGTTGTGGATGATGTTTTCAAAGAAAATTCTTTAACTCCTAATTCTATTCATCCTGCCCCCAGAAAACCGGATAGGTGTAGGGTTCCTGAATCTCATCAATTCCTTTTTAAAAACCCTACTGCTGATCCAGAAATTATTTCTCAAGGCCCCAAGGGTGTTAAGGCTACTATTGCAAAAAACCCTGTGCCTTCTGATAAAGAGTCTATGGCCTTGGACAGGTGGGGTAAAAAAGTCTATACCTCTGCAACTCTTGCCATTAGATCAGTGAATTGTCTTTTTCACATGCTTAAGTATCAGCAGCATACTTTAGAGCCTTTTAAGGCTAAACTTGGAGAAATTCCTTCCATGTAGTAGAACAAAGATTTACAAGACTTAATTCTGCCACTTTAGTTAATAAGCATTCACTTCATTGTGGTTTTGACACTTTGGAGACTTCCTGCAGAGCAGCAGCCACTGGTTCTGTAATTAGAAGGCATGCTTGGCTCAGGGAGCAGCCTCTTTCTGAACCTATTAAATCTAAATTGCTGGATGTTCCTTTGCACAAGGACAATCTTTTTGGTAATAAGGCTGAGGAGGTACTGAAGAAATTGGAGGATAAGGCAAAATCTACGCAAGCTGTAAAAGATTTCCTTCAGGTTCAGTCTCCTCGGTTTAGTAGGCATTATCCTTCCAAGAATTGGTCTTTCCCTGATCTTGGCAAGCAGGGTCACTCTTGGCCTAGGGGGTTCAGATCTTCCGGAGGGCAGGCTTCTGCCCCTCAAGGGGCTAAACAATGGCATTCTTCTTCTGCTAAATCGGGGAGTTCTAAGCCAGCTTCCCAAAGCAAACATTCTCAATGACTCTGGCCTTCTTGTACCTACCTCTTTGGGCCCTGGGTTTCTTTTGGAGGGAAGGTTAACCAGGTTCGCAGAGGTATGGTCTACCATCACAGACGACAAATGGGTGCTCAGTATAGTAAACCAAGGTTACAAGTTTAACTTTCACACTTTTCCTTTATTGCAAGGGTAATCAGACATACCCAGAACTCTCAGGGCAGAGGTAGAAACTCTAATTTCTTCTGTACTGACTATGAGGGCTTTAGAGCCAGTTCCTGCAAATCAGGCAGGCCTAGGTTTTTATTCAAGACTTTTTCTGTTACCCAAGAAAGGGGGAACCTGGCGCCCTATTCTGGATCTGTCTATTCTAAACACTTTTCTGGTGATTCCCAAATTAAAGATGCTCACCCTTCAACAGTTATTACCAATGCTGGGCAAGGATTCATGGCTGGTAACTTTGGATTTCAAGGAGGCTTATCTGCACATTCCAATAAGGGAAAGTTGCAGGCAGTTCCTCCGCTTCAGGGCTGGGAAGAAACACTTTCAATTCTCTGCATTGCCCTTTGGCTTATCTACTGCTCCCAGAGTTTTTACAAAGTGCCTGGCTCCAGACATTGCTTTTTGCAGGCAGAGAAACATTCAGATGTATCCTTACCTGGACAACTGTCTCATTCAAGCAAACTCCCCAGAACAACTAGAAAAGGATTTGGATTTTGTGAAGAACATTCTCACCACTTTGGGTTGTACACGCAACGAAAAGAAGTCAAAGTTGGCTCCTACAAGGGAGATTGTTTCCCTGGGAGCGCAAGTCTGAATACAGCCATCCAGATGGTATTCCTCCCTCAACAGACTCAAGAAGATCTTTCGGCTTACTTCATGAACTTGGCAAGCATGACCCAGCTCTCTGCAAGGCAATTCCTGCAAGCACTGGGGTTCATGGCTTCATGTATTTTGACAATCCCATATGCAAGGCTGCATATGAGAAAACTTCAATGGTACCTCAAGAATCTTTGGTGTCAGCACACACAGGACTTAGACTTGATTCTTCCCCTGATTCCCTGTCTACAAATGGAGTTCCTCTGATGGGCGACAGCCTGTTCTCAGAACAAGGGTCTGCCTTTCCGCCCACCACCTACCAACCAGACTCTCACCACAAATGCCTCAGATGTGGCATGGGGGGGGGCACATCTGGAAGGCAGGGGCATACAGGGGGCTTGGAGCACCCAGCAGATTCATCTGCACATAAACTTAAAAGAATTGATGGCAATGCAGCAGGCCTTGCTGGCTTTCAAGGACCTACTCTACCCTGGGACTCTGCTGATCAGGACAGACAATGCCACAGTCATGTGGTACATCAACAAGCAAGGGGGGACTCACTCTTACCCCTTATGCAGACAAAGCATGAGACTATGGTCCATAGCAGCATCCATGGGCTTACATCTAATAGCCCAGTATCTTCCAGGGAGGCTAAAGTCCTTGGCAGATCATTTGAGCAGACATGTTCTGGATCCTCATGAGTGGCAACTGAACAGAGACATTTTCCTTCGCATCACTCATCATTGGGGCACCCCACAAGTGGATCTTTTCTCCTCTCACACCAATCATCTCTTTCCAACCTTCTGCACCAGAGAGTTTCACAACAAAGCTTGGAGGGTGGATGCGTTGTCCTTCCCATGGACACATCTTTCAGTTTATGCATTACCTCCTCTGCCTCTTCTTCCCAGAGTGCTGCTAAAGATAAGGGACGAAAAAACAAAGGCTATTCTGATAGCACCAGATTGGCCCAGGCATTATTGGTATCCCCCCCTTCACAGCCTTTCCCAGGCTCAGCCTTGGCATCTTCCCCTGGCACCAGATCTGTTGGCTGAGGGAGGGGGAAAGTTCCTTCATCCTCATCGTCAAACTCTGCATTTAACTGCCTGGCTAATTCTTTAAATCTTTCCCAACAGGATGTTGAAGTTCTTCATGAGGCCAGGAGGCCTAGCACAAGAAAATCCCATGCAGATAAATGGAAGAGATTCTGCTCTTGGATGCTGGCTAAATGAAACTCTTCTCCTCCTTCTCTTTCTTGACTACCTAGCAGGACTGCTTAATGGTAGACTTTCCTTTTCTTCAGTCAAAATTCACGCTTCAGCAATTTTGGCTCATTGTTCTTTTGAGCAACCCATTTTTTTCACCCCTTGATGAAACAGTTCCTGAGGGGAGCTAGTAATCTTAGACCTCCCAGAAGAGCTCCTACTCCTGCTTGGGATCTTAATTTTGTCCTGGAAAAACTTACTCTGCCTCCCTTTGAACCAGCTGCCTCTGCAGATTTGAAGTTTCTATCCTGGAAGACTGCTTTCCTTTTAGCTGTTACTTCAGCTAGAAGGGTATCTAAGCTGCAATCCTTAATGGCAGTAGAACCTTTCATTATTTTTCACTCATATCAGGTTTCTCTGAGAACTAATCCCTCCTTTATGCCTAAGGTAGTTTCCAGTCTATTCACCTGCCAACATTTTTCAACAATCCCCAAAATAAAGGGGAAAGGATTACACATTCTCTTGATGTGCATAGACAGCTGAGATTTTGCTTAGGAATAAATCCTTTCGAAAATCTGAACAGTTATTGGTTAGTTTTGCTCCTGGGGCTCAGGGTTAAGCTATTTCAAAACAAACCATCTCCAAATGGATTGCTCATTGTATTCACTTTTGTTACCTGCAGCATGGGAAGGTTCCCCCTCAGGGTATTAGGACCCATTCTACTAGAGCAGCCTCTACCTCCGCAGCCTTTCTGAGAGGTGTGCCTACTAAGGACATTCTAGAAGCAGCTACTTGGTCTTCAGTCCATACTTTCACAAACCATTACAATCTACCTTTGTTTTCTAAATCCAGGGCTGGTTTTGCCTCTGCAATTTTGCAGGGCCTTCTTATCAACCTTTAATCTGTGATCCTTCCCCCCCCCCCTTTTGTCTTCTTCCTGGGCTTTGGGAATCAACCCATAAGTGAGGATTGCAACAGTGAAACATGAAGAACATAGTACAGTTGTGTTACACTTACCATAAATATAGATGTTCGAGTGTATTCACTGTTGCAGTCCTGGTTTCCCACCCTCCATTCCCTCTTTTTTTCCTAAGGCACACACTATATATTTTTATTTTTTGTATGACGTGTCCAGGGTGTTCTGACATCAGTTTTACAACCGGCGGCAGCCGATGTCATATACCAAGGACTCTGGTATTCGGCACAAGTGAGGGCTACCGGGATCTGGATAACCCATAAATGAGGACTGCAACAGTGAATACACTCAAACATCTACATTTATGGTAAGTGTACACAACTGTACTTTCTTCAATAAGGGTGAGAGGTAGGCTCATTCATTCCGTGGGCAGGATGAGAACCTGGTTATTTTTGTTAGTCAAGAGTCAGAAGTTAGGGAGTGGCCCAGTCTGCCAGTCATGTGGAAAACTGTGTACTTAACTACCTCATCTGCAACTTCCTTGACTGGTCAGAGAGGGGACATGCATGCAGCCAATTTGTTGCATAACGGTGGAGGGAAGAAAAATTATGGCCTATACAGCTGTGGATATACACTTACACTGCCATATAGTTTTAGCCAGGAAAAGAACTAGACCACCTCACTCCCTCTAAGAGAGGCAAGCCATCATTGGCTGCTCCCCCTTATTTTCCCAGCCTGGCTCCTCATCCATCAGTGCCACCTAATCCATAGGTTCTCTAGGTCATAGTCCTGGCTATCCCTACATGACAGAGCACCAGATTAGCAGTGTAAAAATTTTGGATGAGGATGACCCACTCATAATTATGTTCTTTCTTTATTTTTTTCAGCTGGAATGTATGTCTGGAATGCAGGTGTTTGCATTTTACCATGCAGTGATTCTGACAGAGGTAAATGATAACAAATGATGTTCATCATGTTTCACTGTTGCAGTCATTACTCTTGGGTTATCCTGCTGGCAGGCTACCCTCAGTCAGCCAGAATTCCAAAGTCTAGGTCCAGCGTCGGTTGCTGTCGCCTCTTCCTGACGTCAGTGCTCCAGGGGTATAAAAGATGCAGCCAACGCCATTTTCTTCAGTCTTTCTTGCCACGCAGTGCCCGAAGCAAAAGCAGTTCGCAAGTGCCGGTCGGCCGACTCCTGAGATATTCAAATCCAAATTTCAGAACCAAAGTCTTCATTAAAGCTAAGTACCCCGTTGGGGACACTTTTTTCTTGCTCCAGACCAATGTCAGAAAAAGTTAACAATTGTATTTCTTGTGGGAAGCAAATACCGCATAAGGATTTTCACTCTTACTGTATTCCTTGCCTAGGCCCTGATCACAACGTTGCTAGCTGTCGGTTTTGTGCTAGATTTAACCAACACACTAAGCGTCTGTTCGATTTTGCATTCCATTACTTTGGCCGAAGATTTAATTATATAATGCCGTCGGACCAGCCAACAACCAGAGTTTACAAAATATGCAAGGACAAGGGAAAGGATAGGCATCCGAGGTCCAAAACCGACGAGGCCTCTGCTAGGCCAGTCGCCGGTTCTCAGTGAGGTGCTTTCGCAGCCCCTGGCCCCCCGCCACCTCAGAGCCACAGGCCGGGTCCGACTCCCACATGGAGCTGACTGGGCCTCTGGATACTCAAGGTATTGGACACTCAGAAATCATTCCCTCAGATGGGTCTGGAGCCGCTGAGCAGGCATCGGCTTCTGAGGGTGTCTTCAGACGTACACAACTATATATTAAGCCATCCTCAGCTTCAAAGACAAAGACTAAAGCAGCTCTAAAGACGAAGAAACAAGTACAGCATTCTCCTGCTCAGACTTCCATGCCTAAAAAACAGATGCTCAAAATGACCGAAGACCTAATTACTTTGATCAGGGGCTCCCATCCCCCTCCTGATAAGAGGCCTAGGCAAGAGACAGAGTATGATTCTTCTGATCAGTTTTCTATTTCCTCTGATTCCTCTTCTGAACAGGATTACTCCATACTTCCCTATGAGGGTTCTGATGCTGAAGAATCCGTTCCTTCAGCCTCTCCTCCTGAGGATTATTCTTTTGGGGAAACCTTGCATACCATGAGGAAGCATGGGGAGAGCCAAGATTATTCTGAATCTGAAAAAAGGCTCAGAGACTTTCTGCTACTTCCTCACCACAGACCCCTTGCTATTCCACCTGTTCTAGACATTGTAGATGATGTATTTTCAGAGTCCGGCATGTCCCCTGACTCTTTACCCCCTGCACCTGCTAAGCCAGACAGATACTACAGGGTCCTGGATTCTCATAAATTCCTATATAAAAACCCTGCTGCTGACCCAGAAACTATATCTCAGGGTCCCAAAGGGGTCAAAGCTTCCACTGCAAAAAAAAAAAAAAACCCTGTCCCCTCTGATAGGGATTCTAGGGCTCTAGACAGATGGGGGAAAAAGTCTACACTTCTGCTAGCCTGGCTGTAAGGGCTTTAAATTGTCAGTTTCATATGCTTAAATATCAGCAGTGTTTAATGTCACTGCTTAAACAGAAATTGTTGACAAATACTGAATGTTCAGAGAACAAGGAATTGCAGGATTTATTGCATGCAGCTGAACAAGTGGGAAAGCATACTTTGCAATGTGGTTTTGATTCACTGGAGGCCTCTTGCAGGGCTGCTGTTACAGGCTCTGTTATTAGAGTGTATGCTTGGTTAAAGGAACAGAATCTGCCTGATCATGTTAAAGCAAAATTATTAGATGCACCATTACAGCATGATACTTTGTTTGGTACTAAAGCAGAAGAGGTGTTGAAAAAAATGGAGGATAAAGCAAAATCCATGCAGACAGTCAAGGATTTCTTACAGGTACAGCCACCCAGGTTTAGCAGGAACTGGCCTTCTAAAAATTGGTCCTTTCCAGTGTCAGACAGGCCACAAAGAGGCAGATACAGGCATCCTAGAGGCAGATCTAAGCCCCAAGGCTCATACAGGCCTAAACAATGGGGTGCTCCTACCTCCAAAAGCGGAGAAGACAAATCACAACCTTACAGGAAACCGTCCCAATGACTTTCCTCTACCAGATCCAAGCACTTTTCTTTTGGCAGCCCCCTTAGGGGGGAAAACTAGCACTTTTTTCATCAAATTGACAAATGGTTACCCAAGACAAATGGGTCCTGAACATGGTGTACCAAGGCTACAGGTTCCATTTTCACACTCTACCAAGGTCAAATGGTATGCCAGACCTGCCACACAATCAATGGGCAGAGGCACTAAAACAAATTACAACCCTCATGGACATGAGGGCCATTCAGCAAGTTCCAAAACAAGAGCAGGGGCAAGGATTTTACTCCAGACTTTTCCTAGTACCTAGAAAGGACAAAACCTGGAGACCAATACTGGACCTGTCTATACTAAATATGTTTCTGGAAGTTCCAAAATTCAAGATGTTGACTCTACAGCAACTACTGCCCATGCTGAGCAAGAACGCTTGATTTGTAACTTTGGACCTAAAAGAGGCATACCTACATGTCCCGATCAGACAATCTTGCAGAAGGTACCTCAGATTAATAGCTGGCTCAATGCATTACCAATTCTCTGCACTGCCCTTTGGCTTGTCTACTGCACTCAGGGTCTTCACAAAATGCCTGGCACCAGTAATTGCATTTTGCAGATGAAAAGGAATTCAAATATATCCCTACTTGGACGACTGCCTAATTCAAACAGAGAGCAAAGACATTCTTCTAAAGCATCTGGTGTTTGTAAAAAGATTACTAATTGGCCTAGGGTACACAGTAAACAAAAATAAATCAAAACTAGTGCCCTCTCAAGAGATAATATTCCTGGGTGCAAGCTTAAATACAACTGTCCAGATGGCTTATCTCACCCCAGACAAACAAAAGCATCTGACTACTTACTTCAAGAAATTGGCAACAAAAATCCACTTATCTGCAAGGAAAATCCTGCAGGCATTGGGTTTCATGGCATCCTGCATTCTACTAATTCCATATGCCAGACTGCATATGAGGAAACTACAATGGTATCTAAAAAGTGTTTAGACTCAGCATTGTCACAGCCTGGAGGCAGTAATTGCACTCATTCCCTGCATGCAACAGGAGTTTCGATGGTGGGCAGAAGCCTGTAACCACAACAAGGGTCTGCCATTCAGTCTATCCACAGCCAGACAGACACTGACAACGGATGCATCAGATTATGCCTGGGGGGCCCATATGGCAGGAAAATGTATTCAGGGCACATGGCCTGCAAACCAGATGCATCTTCACATCAGTCAAAAAGAGATGCTAGCTGTTCAAAATGCCCTGACAGCTTTCAAGGACCTGCTTCATCCAGGACAGTTACTGATAAAGACAGACAACACTACAGTCATGTGGTACATAAACAAGCAGGGATGTACGCATTCCTACCCCCTTTGCAGACAAGCCATGACCTTATGGGACACGGCATTGGCTTTTCAAGTTCACCTGCAAGCACAATTCCTGCCAGGAAAAACAAATACTCTGGCAGACGAACTAAGCAGAAACCTCATGGATTCCCACAAATGGAAACTGGATCCACAAGTCTTCAGCATGATAATAAGGAAATGGGGATGCCCAGACATAGATCTATTTGCCTCCCCTCACAACTGCCAATTGCAGAGATTTTGCACAAGGATTTATCACAAGCAAGCATGGAAAGTGGACGCCCTATCCTTCAGCTGGAAAAACCTAACAGTATATGCCTTTCCTCCACTGCCTTTCCTTCCCAGGGTACTCCTAAAGGTCAGACAAGAGAAGCCAAAAATGATACTGATTGCACCAGGCTGGCCACGCCAACACTGGTACCCAATCCTAAAGAGCTTGTCTCAAGGTCCAGCATGGATATTGCCTCAAACGTCTCACTTGCTGACCCAAAAAAACAATCAGATCCTGCACAGCCAACTCAGGACCTTAAATCTGGTAGCATGGCGGATAATGTAGCCATTCAGAACACTCCTCTTTCAAAAGCTGTTATGGATGTTATCTTAGAGGCCAGGAGGCCCAGTACCAGAAAATCTTATGCAGAGAAATGGAAGAGATTCTGTGCTTGGAACAAGGAACAAGGCATTGACACGTGTGTACCAAATATCCCTCAGATTTTACATTACCTAACTGAGATGCTGAACAAAGGCCTTTCTTTCTCATCAATTAAGATTCATGGTTCTGCCATTTCACCTCATTACAATGCGGAACCACCTATCTTTTCTCATCCTTTAATAAGGCAGTACCTCAGAGGGGCCAAAAACATTAGGCCTCCAAGGAGAGCACCAATTCCGGCCTGGGACCTCAATTATGTTTTGGAAAAACTCACACTGCCTCCTTTCGAGCCAGCATCAACAGCAGATATAAAATTCTTATCCTGGAAAACAGCTCTGCTCCTAGCAATAACGTCTGCAAGGCAAGTCTCGGAGTTACAAGCACTCATGGCTGTGGAACCTTTCATAATTTTTCATCCAGACAGGGTTTCTCTGAGGACAAACCCTACATTTATGCCTAAGGTGGTGGCCAGTGTGACCCTCAACCAAACCATTCACTTGCCTACCTTTTATCCAAATCCACAGAACAAGGGTGAAAAAATTCTGCATTCTTTGGACATACACAGGCAGCTATGCTTCTACTTGGACAGAACTAAAGCTTTCAGAAAGACTGAGCAACTTTTAGTGTCATATGCTGCAGGATGACAAGGAAAGGCTATCTCAAAACAGACTATTTCTAAATGGATAGGCCATTGCATCCGTTTCTGCTATTCTCAACATGGCAAATCAGTGCCTAAGGGCATTAGGCCTCATTCCACCAGAGCAGCAGCCACTTCAGCAGCCTTCCTCAGAGGAGTACCAACCAAAGATATCTTAGAGGCTGCAACCTGGAGTTCAGTGCACACCTTCACAAAGCACTACCACTTACCTCTCTACTCTAAATCCAGAGCAGG